>NC_092090.1:93380086-93487586 GCF_045679555.1 Salvelinus alpinus
AGAAATGTGAGAATACACAATTCTAAACCTCGTGTCGTCACAAAGAGGAACTTTAAAAACTTCAGCAAAAAGGCTTTTTAACGTGATCTTTATTTTAGTGATCTTGATTGTATTTCAGCTATCACAGAACCTGATTTATCTTTCAGATTTTTTGCACATGTCTTTAATACTATTGTGGATAATCATGCTCCCTTCAAAGAATGAAGGGTTAAAGGTAGATGGAATGCCTGGTACACTCCGGAATTATTAGAAGTCACTAATAAAAGAGATCACGCTTGTGTCAAGGCCAGGAACACAGGCTTAGGCCCGGACTGGCAAGCTGTTAAGCAACTGAGGAGTCATTGTGTAAGACAAATCAGAAAGGCTAAATCTGATTATTATGTAACCGCTCTTTCTCATTGTAATGGGACCCGGCTAAATTCTGGATAACTGTCAAATCCCTGAAGGGTTCTACTTCCTCCTCTCTGCCACAACACATTAATTCAGACACTGGCCTCATTATGGGAAAAAATGCCATTATTAATGCATTTAATGACCATTTTATTTCAGCGGGCTCTCTCTTTGGAATAACTTCTAAGGTTATACACAATGATACTGGGCTGGATGCTGATAGGGGAAACTTTCTGAATGATCAGAGAAATGATAGTCAAAGCTTTTCTTTTAGGTTATTTTCAGAAAAATACATCCTGGATGCTTTGCTAGCAATAAACAACAAGAAATCCACAGGGGGCTGACCAATTGGATCCTGGTCTGCTTAAGTGTGCAGTGCCCATCATTGTTGGCTCAATAACCCACATGAGTTATTTATCATTGTTATCAGGAAATATTCAAAAAGTATGGAATTCAGCTCTTGTTCTGCCACTCCATAAGGACAGGGATAGTAGAGATCTTAATTATCGCCCCATTTCAAGGCTTCCTTGTCCAGCTAAGATTCTAGAATCCTTGGTAAATGTACAACTTTGCTCTTTTTTTAACTGAGAAATGTATTTAGAATGTCAACCAATCAGGGTTTAGTCCTGGGCATAGCACTAATACAGCTACCACTTTAGTAGTTAATGATCTTGTCAATGCTTTACACACTAAAAAGAAATGTGCTGCTTTGTTTGTGGATCAGTCAAAACTCTTGATACTGTTGATCACGCTATTTTATTGACTAAGTTGTCCTCGATAGGCCTGAGCTCTGACGCCTGTTCATGGTTTCATGATTATCTTAGTGACAGAACTCAGACCAGCGTGATTGATGAGGTTAAGTCTGAATTTCTTGAAGTGCATAAAGGTGTATCACAGCAGTCGATTTTGGAATCTGGGCCCAGATTCACAAAACCTTCTTAAGAAGAAATGTCTTCTTAACTGCCATTTTTTCCTTAACTATAGACTTATGAAGAAAGTTAAGCAAAGTTGCTATTCTTCAAAAAGGTTATTGGACATGTTCTTGCCTTATTTCTTATGTTTCTCTTTAAGCAAAAAGTTAAGAGGAAATTAGATTCTTGAAAATAAAGTTATTGGATTGCTTTCTTAATTCCAAGATGGCTAAACCCTCGTCTTAAACTCAGGGCAGTGAGAGAATAAACTGATGAAAGCAATTGAACCTGTTTGATTAACTCACAAACTTAACCTGAAAGTTTCAGTATTGATTATTTTAAACCCAAGAACATGTTTTAGAACAGTAATCTCAGTAGGAAATATGCTAACATGATTGCTATTGCTATAGCAAAGATAGCTAGCTAAATCGGTTGACTAGCAACAAACGTCTTAAGAAAACAGTTAAGAAATTCCTAAGAAGATATTTCAGAAGTGCTTAAGAAAATCATTAAATCTTAAAATATTGTTGAGGAGTCTTATGAACTTCTTTTTTTTCTTTTCTTAAGAAGCTTCTTAATTTTTGCATTATAAGTGTTTTGTGAATCTGGGCCAAGTTCTCTTCACAAATTGTAAACGTCATCTATATGAGGATGATACTGTTATGTATGCTATTGCCCCGACTGTTGATCTGGCTGTGCCAAAACTACAGTCAGATGTTATAGCTATGCATGAATCCCTTGCTGATTTAAAAATGGTGCTTAATACGGGCAAAACGAAATACATGTTGTTTTTAAACTCTCGTAAGAATGTTTCAGATTAACTACATGTTAACTCATTAGACGGCTCTCCAATTGAACGTGTTCCCGCATATAAATACCTAGGCATTTGGATTGATATGGATTTGACGTTTAAAAACATATAGACGAGCTGGTTTAAGAAGATAACATTTAAAGTTGGCTTTTTCTACCGAAACAGATTGTGTCTTTCTCTAAGCAGTAGGAAGTAGAATATTCAGTCAACCTTTTAATCTGTTCTTGATTATGGTGATATTATTTATCAAAGTGCAGCTGCTACCACTCTTAAACCTTTGGATGCCATCTACCATAATGCTCTTAGTTTTGTTACAGGTAACAGATTTGATACTCATCACTGTATCTTGTATCAAAAGGTTGGCTGGAATTCGCTAAAGACCCGTAGATCTCTACATTACTTTTTGTTTACAAGGCCCTAATTCATAAACTTTCATCTTATCTAATTTATAGTATAGACACTCAGTTGCCTAACCCGTTCACAGGATTGGTTAACTTCTTGAGGTTCCTTGGGTCTCCACCGAGCAAGGTAAATGTAGTTTTAATGCACCGTATTGCTGGAACAAAATTCAAAATCCATTTCATCTTGATGTTCTGGTGCCGTTCGGGGCAGTTTAAAGTATTGATTGGGGAAATTATTTGTGGAGGAATGTTACAGTTTTTCTGGGTGATTTGTGATGTTTTATTTGTGCTTCCCATCACTGTGTTTTTGTATTTTAATATATATGTATATATATATATACAGTAACAGTCAAAAGTGTGTACCTACCTACTCATTCAAGGGTCTTTCTTTATTTTTACTATTTTCTACATTGTAGAATAATAGTGAAGACATCAAAACTATGAAATAACACATATGGAATCATCTAGTAACCAAAAACGTGTTAAACAAATCAAAATATATTTTCTATTTTAGATTCAGTTGACAAGCTCATGATGCTGTTTGAGAGAATGCCAAGAGTGTGCAAAGCCGTCATTGAAGAATCTCAAATATATTTTAATTTGTTTAACACTTTTTTGGTTACTACATGATCCCATATGTGTTATTTCATATTTTTATTTTATTATTTAATTTTGTTTATTTTTTTACCTTTATTTAACTAGGCAAGTTAGTTAAAGAACAAATTCTTATTTTCAATGACATCTTAGGAACAGTGGGTTAACCTCTCTTGGGTATGTGAAACGTTAGCGTCCCACCTCTTCAGAAAACAAAACATATTTTACATAGGTTTAAAGATTAACTTCTTGTGAATCCAAGCACGGTGTCAGATTTAAAAAATGCTTTACGGCGAAAGCATACCTTACGATTATTTGAGAACATAGCCCAGCTGACAAATCATTACAAACAGTAACCAGCTAAGTAGAAGAGTTACACAAGTCAGAAATAGAGATAAAATTAATCCCTTACCTTTGATGATCTTCATATGGTTGCACTCAGCAGACATTCATTTACTCATTTACTCATTGACTGCTCTTACTTCCTCATTTTTCAGAATACAAGCCTGAAACAATTTCTAAAGACTGTTGACATCTAGTGGAAGGCATAGGAATTGCAATTTGAGTCCTAAGTCAATGGATACTGTAATGGCATTGAATAGAAAACTAAAAAAAAAAAAAAAAATTACTTCCCGAATGGATTTTTCTCAGGTTTTCGCCTGCCAAATCAGTTCTGTTATACTCACAGACACTATTTTAACAGTTTTGGAAACTTTAGAGTGTTTTCTATCCAAATCTACCAGTGATATGCATATCATATCTTCTGGGCCCGAGAAGCAGGCAGTTTCATTTGGGCATGCTTTTCATCCAAAATTCCAAATGCTGCCCCCTACCCTAGAGAAGATAACTGCCTTGTTCAGGAGCAGAACGACAGATTTTTACCTTGTCAGCTCGGGGATTTGATCTTGCAACCTTTCGGTTACAAATCCAACACTCTAACCACTAGACTACCTGCCGCCCGTTTCGATGTCTTCACTATTATTCTACAATGTAAAAAAAAAAGTAAAAATAAAGAAAACTCCTTGAATGAGTAGGTGTGTCCAAACATTTGACTGGTACTGTTTATACTGTATATTATGTGTATAATGTGTGTATTTATGTTGTATAGTACAGGGCACATTTGGAAAAGAGACCTAGGTCTCAATATGTCTTCCCTGTTAAAAATGTTAATATAAATATACTTATTTTGACCAGGCTCTGGTCTAAAGTAGTGCATTATATAGGGAATAGGGTGCCATTTGGGATTTAGACCTCAGATTAATTCCTTGTTGGATTAGGAGGAGCTCAGATTGCTACAGCATTTCAGCAGAACTCTTTTTTTGCGTCATGTGGATAGCTAGACTCAAAGAAACCCCTGACAGATGTCTTAATTAACACTCTCTCAGCCCACACACACACACACACACACACACACACACACACACACACACACACACACACACACACACACACACACACACACACACACACACACACACACACACACACACACACACACACACACACACACACACACACACACACAAACACACACATCCCCCAATACACATTCCACTGGGGTACAGATCAGCTCCATCTGCATACACTTCTATAGTTTCTGATGAGAGACAGACGGGTTGGAGTTGACAGACAGTCTTCTTTCTGGACTCTACAGAGCGGGTGTAAGGGGGAGTTAGTGCGAGTTAGTGTGAGTTAACGGGAGTTAGTGCAAGTGAGTTAGTGAGAATTAATGGGACTTAGTGGGAGTTAGTGCAAGTGAGTTAGTGAGAATTAATGGGAGTTAGTGGGAGTTAGTGCAAGTTAGTTAGCTGGGAGTTAGAGGGAGTTAGCAGGCATTAGCGGCTCTGACCTGGTTTCTCTGGCCCCACACTGCGTCAGCATACCGCTCTGCCCTGTGAAGTCGTCTCTCTAGGTCTCTCAGCTAGGACGCTCTGCCTCTGTGATCCTCGTCTTTCCGGCTCCGCGCCACCCACGCCATCTGACACTCATCCAGAAGAAGGAAGGGGAATGAGAGGAGCAGCTGTAGCCCACCCTCTCCTCTCCTCTCCTCTCATCTCCTCTGCTGTCCTCTCCTCTGCTCTCCTCTCATCTCCTTTCCTCTGCTCTGCTCTGCTCTGCTCTCCTCTACTCTCCTCTCCTCTACTCTCCTCTCCTCTGCTTTCCTCTCCTCTCCTCTCATCTCCTCTGCTCTGCTCTCCTCTCATCTCCTCTGCTTTCCTCTCCTCTCCTCTCATCTCATCTCCCCTGCTCACCTCTCATCTCCTCTGCTCTCCTCTCATCTCCTCTGCTCACCTCTTATCTCCTCTCCTCTGCTCTGCTCTGCTCTGCTCTCCTCTACTCTCCTCTCCTCTACTCTCATCTCCTCTGCTCTCCTCTCCTCTCATCTCATCTCCCCTGCTCACCTCTCATCTCCTCTGCTCTCCTCTCATCTCCTCTGCTCACCTCTTATCTCCTCTCCTCTGCTTTGCTCTGCTCTAATCTCCTTTCCTCTTCTCTCCTTTGCTCTCATCTCCTCTCCTCTCCTCTCCTCTCCTCTCCTCTCCTCTCCTCTCCTCTCCTCTCCTCTCCTCTCCTCTCCTCTCCTCTCCTCTCCTCTCCTCTCCTCTCCTCTCCTCTCCTCTCCTCTCCTCTCAGGAGCCCTGTATTGGTACTGTATACCTCAGCCTCAGTTTCCCCACATGAGTTAATGTAGCACTTTATACAATCTGGCATATTCAGCCTTGCTTGCGTCCTGACTGAACCCTCCCTCCCCCCTTACCTCCCTCTCTCCCTCCCCCTCCCCTTGCCTCCCTCCCTCTGTAAGAGCTCCATAATAAGCATTAGTACTATGGCTGCCTGTAAAACAACACATTTTACTGCACCTATATGGTGTATGTGACAATAAAACATTATTATTGTTTTTTTATACACATGCACTCTTTATAATCGATCCCCTCTTTTCGTGTATCACCTTCTATAAATGGGAATGTACGAATGGATCGGCAGTGTTTGGTGTGGAAGGAAGGCCTCTTAAACAATTGATTTAACCTAGCCATGTAGAAGTGTTCTCTAGAGGAAGACCTCTTCAAAAACTGATTTAACCTAGCCATGTAGAAGTGTTCTCTAGAGGAAGACCTCTTCAACTATTGATTTAACCTAGCCATGTAGAAGTGTTCTCTAGAGGAAGACCTCTTCAAGAACTGATTTAACCTAGCCATGTAGAAGTGTTCTCTAGAGGAAGGACTCTACAACTATTGATTTAACCTAGCCATGTAGAAGTGTTCTCTAGAGGAAGGACTCTACAAAAACTGATTTAACCTAGCCATGTAGAAGTGTTCTCTAGAGGAAGGCCTCTTCAACAACTGATTTAACCTAGCCATGTAGAAGTGTTCTCTAGAGGAAGGCCTCTTCAACAACTGATTTAACCTAGCCATGTAGAAGTGTTCTCTAGAGGAAGACCTCTTCAACTATTGATTTAACCTAGCCATGTAGAAGTGTTCTCTAGAGGAAGACCTCTTCAACAACTGATTTAACCTAGCCATGTAGAAGTGTTCTCTAGAGGAAGACCTCTTCAACTATTGATTTAACCTAGCCATGTAGAAGTGTTCTCTAGAGGAAGACCTCTTCAACTATTGATTTAACCTAGCCATGTAGAAGTGTTCTCTAGAGGAAGACCTCTTCAACTATTGATTTAACCTAGCCATGTAGAAGTGTTCTCTAGAGGAAAGGGGAGTGTCCTTGGTTAGTGGGGAGACCGGCTTCTCAGTCTACACACCTGCAGTTTTCAACGCCAAATCATCCTCCAAAGCTGAGGAGTGAGAGAGATATGAAGTCTGTTAAACAAGTGGACCTTTATTACTTCCTCAGTATGACCCTTGGTCTGTTTTCCTCGTCTTTCTATTCTGATCTGTGGTCAGGCGTGTAGTTACGGTAGATAGCAGATAATGATCTGTGGTCAGGCGTGTAGTTACGGTAGATAGCAGATAATGCAGGGAGCATTGTAGACAGGGCACCAGTCTGTTTGTGCCATCATGCCACTCCTTGCCACTCCTTTTCATGCCAAACATGAAGAGCTGAAACATACTGATACCCAGGATAGCAGCATTGTGAGTGGATGACATGACTGTTTGGTGTCCCCTGTCTGTCTGTCTGTCCCTCCTTCTCAGCGGTTCAGTCCTGTGAAGGAACTGGCTCCTCCTGTAGGTATGTACAATGACCCGCGCTGTGCTCTAGAGATCCTCAAGAAGACCACTGGAATGCAGAGAAATCCCTTTGGCCTGACTGCTGTTCGGTTCCTTCCTGACAGCCGGAAACAGTCCACTCCAGGTGTTTGTGTGTTTGTGTATAATATAAATCCACAACACACTCTGTCTCCCCCACACCTCTCAAACACTCCCCGTTACTCACATCGCTGACCCAGTGTGTGTTTATGTACTTAACGGCCGGGCGAATGTTTTATGGCTGATACATGGTGGCAGTACATCATCTGGAAATACTGCCATTTGCCAAGTGCATAAATGCCCGGCATAGATAGATGGTTAAAGGTAGTTTCAGTGATGACTGAAACGTCAGTCCGTGTGAAGTAGAGCTTTTATGTATTGTAGTGTTAGTGTGTGTACAGGGAGAGATTTAATGTATCAAGGTAGGCGCCGGGTAATCGAACAGTCATTCCCCCACATTTATCCATTTACTGCCTCTCTTACACACACGTCAACACAGTCCCCACCCCCGCCTGTGTTAATGCTCTGCTCCCACCTCAGGTCCTGGTGCCTATAATATGTTTGAATATGGCCTGGCCCAGGACAGCATGAAAAAGGCTTACCTAGAGAGTACCAGGAAGGGAGGCTTCGGTTCGACAGCCCAACGCAGTCTCGTGTTCCACAACAATGACGAGGTCCCTGGGCCTGGCCAGTACAAGGTAGGACTTTTTGCTCTCAGCACTGCTAGAAAGACAAGCCCATGATCTGATCTGTGGTGTGGTAGAACCATGAGGATTATTACAGAGCTCAGCAAACACTCTCATCTCCTGTGTGTGTGTGTGTGTGTGTGTGTGTGTGTGTGTGTGTGTGTGTGTGTGTGTGTGTGTGTGTGTGTGTGTGTGTGTGTGTGTGTGTGTGTGTGTGTGTGTGTGTGTGTGTGTGTGTGTGTGTGTGTGTGTGTGTGTGTGTGTGTGTGTGTGTGTGTGTGTGTGTGTGTGTGTCTAGGTGGAGAAGAAGACAGAGGAGCTGTACAAGAAGCAGCACACAGCAGCATTCAAGTCGGCCACAGAACGACTGGCCATATCCCTGGTGGCTAAAGTAAGACTACGGGGCATTGATTCATCACACACACACACACACCACCAGCACGGACTCAGCGTGCATGCTGTGATACAGCTGTTTAGAACAGGCATCAAGTCAGCATGTGAACTAAGGAAAGTATCAAAAACATACAGTCAGAAAGGTTTCACAATAGATCCTCCACCTTCCCTCAGAACGGCAGTCTCTAGTCTGCTAAGAAAGTTTCAATTATAAATGACCAACCTGTAAACACACACACACACACACACACACACACACACACACACACACACACACACACACACACACACACACACACACACACACACACACACACACACACACACACACACACACACACACACACACACACACACACACACACACACACAAACTCATTCGCTGAAGGTCTGAGGCTCTGTGCTGCTGTTAGTGTGTGTGTGTGTGTGTGTGTGTGTGTGTGTGTGTGTGTGTGTGTGTGTGTGTGTGTGTGTGTGTGTGTGTGTGTGTGTGTGTGTGTGTGTGTGTGTGTGTGTGTGTGTGTGTGTGTGTGTGTGTGTGTGTGTGTGTGTGTGTGCAGCAGTTCAGTGGGAGTAATAAGCCTGGGTTTAAGCTCTCCTCTCTAAATAGTGCATCTCAGCTGGCAGCATTTGTCCCAGGTTGTCCTGAAGCTCAGCCAGAGCACGCTGCTCCCTCTGTCAACACTGACAATTTATTCCACGCACAACGCCGTCCCCATTCCCCCCCATATTGATCAATTCCGGACCATCATAAAACGAGACGTGTAATTAATTTCTCTCCCAGCAAGTTGCTTCTCTTATTAATCACCTTTAACAGCTGTATGTTGTGTCACAAATGGCACCCTATTCCCTGTGTAGTGCTACTCTACAGAGTGTCGTTGAGGCTACTGTAGACCTTCTTTGCAAAGTAGTGTGTTTTAATCAGTTATTTGGTGACATATGATTATATTTAGTATAGTTTTATCTAAAAATTATAACTTTTTAAATGTTTTACAATTACATTTTTTATTAAATTCACTGAGGAGGATGGTCCTCCCCTTCCTTCTCTGAGGAGCCTCTACGGTATGACTAGGGACAGTTTTATGTGGAGGTTTCTTTGACCGGTATTTCCAGCATTATCCACTAGGTTTGCTGCAGGTAGAAAATAGTAAGAAATGTTCTTTAATTGACACAAGCTGTCTCCAATCAGTCAATCATTCTATCTATCTATCTATCTATCTATCTATCTATCTATCTATCTATCTATCTATCTATCTATCTATCTATCTATCTATCTATCTATCTATCTATCTATCTATCTATCTATCTATCTATCTATCTATCTATCTATCTATCTATCTATCTATCTATCTATCAATGTCTGGTTGTACGTGAGTGTTTCAAGAGTGACTTTCATTTTGACAGGTCGTTGCAAAAGTTATATGCAGTGCATTCGGAAAAGTATTCAGACCCCTTCACTTTTTCCACATTTTGTTACGGTACAGCCTTATTCTTAAATCAGACCCTTTACTCAGTACTATGTTATAACACCTTTGGCAGCGAATACAGCCTCGAGTCTTCTTGAGTATGATGCTACAAGCTTGGCACACCTGTATGTGGAGAGTTTCTCCCATTCTTCTCTGCAGATCCTCTCAAGCTACATCAGGTTGGGTGGGGAGCGTCGCTGCACAGCTATTTTCAGGTCTCTCCAGAGATGTTCAATCAGGTTCAAGTCCGGGCTCTGGCTGGGCCACTCAAGGACATTCAGAGACTTGTCCCGAAGCCACTCCTTAGTTGTCTTGGATGTGTGCTTAGGGTCGTTGTCCTATTGGAAGGTGAACCTTCACCCCAGTCTAAGGTCCTGAGTGCTCTGGAGCAGGTTTTAATCAAGATCTCTCTGTACTTTGCTCTGTTCATCTTTCCCTCGATCCGGACTAATCTCCCAGTCCCTGTCGATGAAAAACATCCCCACAGCATGATGCTGCCACCACCATGCTTCACCGTAGGGATGGTGCCAGGTTTCCTCCAGATGTGATGCTTGGCATTCCGGCCAAAGAGTTCAATCTTGGTTTCATCAGACAAGAGAATCTTGTTTCTCATTTACATTTACATTTACATTTAACTTCTTGCAACTATAGGGGGTGCTGTTCCGCATTAGCATATTTGGGTCTCCAAATTAAACTGCCTCGTGCTAAATTCTTGATCGTACAATATGCATATTATTGTTATTATTGGATAGAAAACACCTTCTAGTTTCTATAGAAGTTGGAATTTTGTCTCTGAGTGGTACAGAACAATATCTACAGCACTTTTCATGACAGGGTTCAGATTTCAGAAATTTTTACCCCTGATCTGGAGTCTGTTTTTAAGGCGACAGTGAATGCTATGAAGAAACCGACACTGCCTACGTCTTCCTCTGGGTGTCTGTACGTCATCACGTTTTGAATGGAGTCTATTGCACAATCCCAGCCATTATAAAACCACAAAATGTATAGGGACCACCCTTTCTCGTCGCGCGCCTGAAGCGTGAAGGACATCGGACTTGCCTCATTCCAAATCCTTGTCTAACCAGCAATATTTCTCCGGTCATGTTTTCAGTCGTTATAGTTGTTAAAAACATCATAATGTAGTTAATTTGAACCGTTTTATAGCAATTTATATCCGTTTAGTGCGATTTTGAGGAATTTCTTTGTTGTGCACTCTGAAACTTTGGACACGTTTTGGGGTCCCGTTCGATCGTTAGTGGATATTTCGAAGGACAGAGGACATCTATCGACCAAAAGACGTTTATAACATAGAAAGGATACATTGCCCAAGAATATGATGGAAGAACAGCTCAAAGTAAGCAATATTTAATATGATACATTGTTGTTCTGTCGAAATATTTTAAACGCATATTTCGCCATTTTGTTTGGTATAGCTTCACTTGGCGAACCCTGTATTGAAAAGTAAGGATAATTTTAAAAATGTAAATCAGCGGTTGCATTAAGAACTAATTTGTCTTTCGATTCCTGTCAACCCTGTATTTTTTAGTCAAGTATATGATTAGCTTTCAATTAAACTAGATCACTCTGATAGATGACGTCAGACATATTGAGGCTTGATTTCCTAGTATTTTTATTGTGTAACCACGGTTTTGTATGGCTAAATATGCACCTTTTCGAACAAACTGTATATGTATGTTGTAAAATGATGTTACAGGAGTGTCATCGGAAGAATTCTGAGAAGGTTAGTGAAAAAATTAATATATTTTGGCGGTGATTACGTTATAGCGCTCTTTGGCTGGAATCGATGCTCTGGTAACGTTTGCACATGTGGTATGCTAACTTATCGATTTATTGTGTTTTCGCTGAAAAACGCTTAGAAAATCTGAAATATGGTCTGAAATCACAAGAACTGGGTCTTTCCATTGCTATGCTTTGTCTATTTTTATGAAATGTTTTATGATGAGTAAATTGGTCATACACGTTGCTCTATCTAGTAATTCTAGTCGATTTGTGATGGTCGGTGCAATTGTAAACTGTGATTTCTACCTGAAATATGCACTTTTTTCTAACAAAAACTATCCTATACCATGAATATGTTATCAGACTGTCATCTGATGGTTTTTTTTATAGGTTATTGGCTATCAATATCTTAGTTGAGCCGAATTGGTGATAGCACCTGAAGGAGTAAGAAACTGATGGAGTTAGAATAGTGGTGTATTTTGCTAACGTGTTTAGCTAATAGATTTACATATTTTGTCTTCCCTGTAAAACATTTTAAAAATCTGAAATGGTGGCTTTATTCACAAGATCTGTATCTTTCATCTGGTGTCTTGGACTTGTGATTTAATGATATTTAGATGCTACTATCTACTTGTGAAGCTATGCTAGCTATGCTAATCAGTGTGTGGGGGGGGTGGGGGGTGATCCCGGACCCGGGGTAGAGGCTCGTGAAAGGTTAAGTCATTTAGCAGACGCTCTTATCCAGAGCGACTTACAAATTGGTGCATTCACCTTATGATATCCAGTGGAACAACCACTTTACAATAGTGCATCTAACTCTTTTAAGGGGGGGGGGGGGTTAGAAGGATTACTTTATCCTATCCTAGGTATTCCTTAAAGAGGTGGGGTTTCAGGTGTCTCCGGAAGGTGGTGATTGACTCCGCTGACCTGGCGTCGTGAGGGAGTTTGTTCCACCATTGGGGTGCCAGAGCAGCGAACAGTTTTGACTGGGCTGAGCGGGAACTGTACTTCCTCAGAGGTAGGGAGGCGAGCAGGCCAGAGGTGGAAGGAAGGGCAAAGGGTCTCAAAACTTCTTCCATTTAAGAATGATAGAGGCCACTGTGTTCTTGGGGACCTTCAATGGGGACCTTGGGGACCCAGATCTGTGATTCGACACGATCCTGTCTCTGAGCTCTACAGACAATTCTCATGATCTGAGAGTCCTTTAGGTGCCTTTTGGCAAACTCATAGTGTGCTGTCATGTGCCTTTTACTGATTAGTGGCTTCCGTCTGGCCACTCTACCATAAAGGCCTGATTGGTGGAGTGCTGCAGAGATGGTTGCCCTTCTGGAAGGTTCTCCCATCTCCACAGAGGAACTCTGGAGCTCTGTCAGAGTGACCATCGGGTTCTTGGTCACCTCCCTGACCAAGGCCCTTGTCCCCCAATTGCTCAGTTTGGCCTTCTCAAAACTTCTCAAAACTCCTCAAAACTTCTTCCATTTAAGAATGATAGAGGCCACTGTGTTCTTGGGGACCTTCAATGGGGACCTTGGGGACCCAGATCTGTGATTCGACACGATCCTGTCTCTGAGCTCTACAGACAATTCCTTCGACCTCATGGCTTGGTTTTTGCTTCAGAGATGCACTGTCAACTGTGGGACCTTATATCGACAGGTGTGTGCCTTTCCAAATCATTTCCAATCAATTGAATTTACCACAGGTGGACACCAATCAAGTTGTAGAAACATCTCAAGGATGATCAATGGAAATAGGATGCACCTGAGCTCAATTTCGAGTCTCATAGCAAAGGGTCTGAATACTTATGTAGATAAGGTATTTCTGTTTTAAATCTTTAATAAATTAGATAAAATTTCAAAAAAATCTGCTTTTGATTTGTCATTGTGGGGTATTGTTTGAAGATTGATTAGGAAAGCATTTTAGGGGCGGCAGGTAGCCTAGTGGTTAGAGCGTTGACCTGTAACCGAGAGGTTGCTAGATCGAATCCCTGAGCTGACAAGGTAAAAATCTGTCGTTCTGCACCTGAACTTAGGTGTTCCTAGGCCGTCATTGTAAATAAGAATTTGTTCTTAACTGACTTGCCTAGTTAAATAAAGGTTAAATAAAAATTTTTAATAAAATAAAGCCAGGGAAAGGGTTGGTGTAGTGCAACAACCTTAAACCAACACCTAGTGAGCTCATCAAGAGGTTTGGACCTCTTGGCGTAAAGATTACGGTGTTGGCTTGACAGTCACTGGACCTGGGTTTGAGTCCCGGTCGGGTCACACATCAACAGGCATCCTACACCAGGGCGCCATTCGTTTGGGGAATAAAAACATTTAATATTCCATCAAACAACATCATTTGCCGTTTAATCTCATAGCCAGCGTTTGACAGTGAAGTCAAATGAAGGAGGATTTTATGTGATGACTATTTCTTCGTTGTCAGAGAGCGTCCGTGATTATGATGAGACTGGCTGTTTTCCTGTTTACCATTTCTGTTCCCCTACCCCCCTGTTGTCTTCTCCTAAACACATGCGTGTGCTCACGCACGCAGACACACACACGCACGCAGACACACACGCGCACACACGCACGCAAACACACACACACGCACACGCACGCACGCACGCACGCACGCACGCACACACACACACACACACACACACACACACACACACACACACACACACACACACACACACACACACACACACACACACACACACACACACACATGGTGGGTCTGAACAGATTCCTATGTGGAGCTGGATCTGAGAGAGTTGTAATAACGCCATGCTGGGCCTCCTTTATGGGCAGTTAATGAAAAACCCTGAGACGCCGCAGCAGTTAGCGCAGTGCTGCGGCTCTCCTTCCCCCTGTATCCCACAGCGATGGATATTAAAAGTGTCTAATCAGTGTATAATCAGGCCGCTTCTATCAAAGAAGGGACTATGTGATGTGGGGGAGAACAAAAAAGAGAAAAACCTCATCTCTTACTATCCCTTTCCTCTGTACTTCTTAAGCTTGAATTCAAAAGAAGTCAAACATGATTTATTTTTTTGCAAGACGGTTCGACTGTGCTTTGTGTAAAATGGAGATCCGTGCGCTGCTGCATAACACAGAAAAACAGGTCAGTGTTTTTCCACTTTCTGTATAATCCTTTTTCGATAACGCAATTCAGAAGGACTGTCCCTATTGTATTCTGTCTTCTTCTTCTTTAAATCATCATCCAAAAGTCCTATATGGGTTCTGGTCAATAGCAGTGTACTGTATAGGGAATAGGGTTCTGGTCAATAGCAGTGTACTGTATAGGGAATAGGGTTCTGGTCAATAGCAGTGCACCGTATAGGGAATAGGGTTCTGGTCAATAGCAGTGCACTGTATAGGGAATAGGGTTCCATTTGAGACGTATCTCTTTTCTTATTGGAGAAATGACAGAAATGATGGTATCACAAATGATAAGAAGCAACTGGGCTCAAATGAATGAAGAACCCTGTAGATAATGGCTCTGACCCCCAGACACAGAGGTTAGGGACTAGCCAGAGGGATAGTCCAATTTCATTTAGGGCTGATGCTTGCCCTTGGGCACAATTCTTTACATCTATAGATCAGTGATATTTCTTCCCTCACCCCACCCGGAGAAGAAAGCATTGTGTTTGAGCACTGAGCAGTGATTGCCAATATCATTCTGCTGTTGTGTAGCCGTGTACAATCTGGAGCTGCGGGTATATTACAGAGAGCTGTACCTCACAGCATTACACCTTTCTACCAGCCGCCACCAAAGTAACCAGCTGAGAATATCATCCCTGTTGGTCAAAACACGGCTGCTAAAACTTTAATATCCGTTATGCATACGAGGAAGGAACGAAACGTACGTTTTTATGTTTCTTGTCAATCTAAGCGTTGTTATGGAACGAGACAGAATATGAGGAGAACACGGGCCAGCTACTAATAGGTACTGACTAAGTCAAGGTTCAGTATATCAACGCTGTGGTGATGACAGGGAATGGAAAAATCATTTGTTCTCTGTCCCCTGCAACAGGCCCGTGAGCACGTAATCTATTCAATTAGAGTGGCCGGAAATAATTAGAAGTCTTGCTAAACATACATTTATTGAACAAGAGTTGCATCGATTTAATTACCGTCGTGCAGAGAAGCAAAACGAGCAATAGCAGATCCACCACAGAAGAAATTATGCCATTTGCCACACAGAGAGAGAGAGAGGAGAGAGAGAGGAGAGAGAGAGTGGGTATGAGAGAGAGAGTGGGTATGAGAGAAAGGAGAGAGAGAGAGTGGGTATGAGAGAAAGGAGAGAGAGAGTGGGTATGAGAGAGATATTGGGTGAGAGAAAAGAGAGAGAGTGGATATTAGAGAAAGGAGCGAGAGAGAGAGAGAGAAAGGGTATTAGAGAGCGAGAGAGTGGGTATGAGAGAGAGAGAGAGTCGGTATGCGAGAGAGTGGCTATGAAAGAAAGGAGAGAGAGTGAGTGAGTGTTATAGAGAGAGAGAGTGAGTTTTACAGAGAGAGAGACAGAAAGAGAGGGTATTAGAGAGAGAGAGAGAGAGCATTAGCTTGCCTATGCTTACTGTACAGTATGTGTTTCCCAATGTGTGTGTGTGTGTGTGTGTGTGTGTGTGTGTGTGTGTGTGTGTGTGTGTGTGTGTGTGTGTGTGTGTGTGTGTGTGTGTGTGTGTGTGTGCGTGTGTGTGTGCGTGCGTGCGTGCGTGCGTGCGCACACATTACAGTCTTGAAGTATTCAACTTGTAAAACAAATGCAACACGCTGCCTACATGCTGCCAGTGCTCGAGGCAACAGTTAGTCCTGAGAGGCATCTGCGTCCGTCTCTCAGCATGCTTACCTTAGGGACAATTCCTTGTCCTTTAGACAGTATGCACCCGCTTCTCCATCTGGAAGTTTCCTTCAAATCGTGCACGGGGGGGGGGGGGGGGGAGTTAGCTTTTTTCAAAAACCTGAAACAGCTTTTTCCTGAAGTCTAGAGTCACAATCATTGTATATGTATATTGTAATAGGTTATCTAAGCATACTTCTTTACCTGTTCAATTGTCATTTGAATTAATGAAGCACATTGATTCTTTAAGAACCTTTTCCCTACCGTAGGAGATTAGTACAACTGTTACACTGGTATATAGTATTATACCCCAATAATGAAATACATTGGAGTATTTTCTAAAGTCTATCAACCTTGTCAGCAGGCCTGGCAGCTGAGATAGTTAGACAAGCTACTCTAGCTTGAAATGGCTTGGTAGCTAGTTATGAAGTTGAGAGATTGGGAACCTATCTAACTGACTAGCTAATGCCAACTTCATAACATTGCTAGGTGGCTCGTATTACAGAGAAACAACAGAACATGTTCGTTTGATCTATTCATCAAGAAGGCATCAATAGACTACATAGCTTGATCAAATGAATTTACAACCTCCTGCAAGTCCTGACCATCACCGGCAGGTTAAGTCAAATCAAACTCTGTGTGTCTCTCTCTCTCTCTCCTCCTCTCATGATACTGTCTGCATGCATATCTTTGCTCCATGGTGCACCTTGGAAGGAACCACTTACCTAGAAGAATGGGGGGGGGGGGGGGGGTACTCTTTGCCCGGTCCAGCTGACAGATCGTTTTTATAAATAATTATGATAAAGCTTAAAATTAAGTTTAGTAATTAATTTAAAGGAGCAATATGCGGAAATAGCTCCGCCATTTCGTGGTTGCTAAAATTCTATTAGTTTCCCTAATTTCAGTTAATGTGACAAAACAAGCAAGTATAGTATAGAGAATCATTGTACCATCTAAACCGCTGTGAGAGAAGTTTTCCATAACCAAAAATATAGTATTTTCAGCTGTTTGAAGCTGCTGTACAAAACCGGAAGTAAAAGACACAAAAACAAAACTTAAGAACAGGGAGCATAGAAATAACGTGCATAGAACAGATCTACTGCTTCTTAGACTTGCTTTCAATGAGAATGACAGATCTATAACTCACATTTCTATGTGAATTTGGTCAGGTTGCCCACAAACGTACATATTGCAGCTTTAAACTCTAAAAAAACAACACAGGACAAATCTGTGGGGGGGGGGGGCATGTGCCCTTATGCCCGCTGGTAAAGAGATTCTAGTCATGGTTATGGCGTCCCATGGTGTTTGGGAAGGATCTGAGAGTTTGGTCATGCAGAGGCTCCTGGGGTTAATGTATGTACAGTATACTGACTATCAGGAGGAACTATTTACAGGGTTTGCAGGACCGAAGAAGAAGAAGGCTGTCTGAAAGAATGGAAAGAGGCTATAGATTATGCTGTCAGTTGTCATATGCATGACGGTGATTGGAAAACCCATGAGAGGGTTTCATGTGGCGTGAGAAGTGGGCTGCCTTAGGCATCCTTCCGCTGCTATTTTAGTCTATCGAGTTCAACTCAATTTCTTCTCACTTTCATAAAAGAGGTAGGATGTTGGTAAGATGAAAGCAGTGCGGGAACAGTTGAGTCCTACGGCTGTATTGACCAGTGTCTCTGACAGCCTCCCCTCGGTAATAACGTTTTTATCGAACCAAGATCCCTGTCTGCAAGATCGTCTGCAGGTGACCCCATGCAGCTCCTGTCTGGAACATTTCAGTTCCACGACTTCCACGTCGTGGTACATTAACTGGAGTCCGAACAGAGGGATAATGATGTGGAAGGACTGTGAGAGGATTTTTAACAAAGTTTTTAAAAAGGCACACTGCAGTGTGACTTTAATTAGATTCTGTATATGTAAGCAGTCGTTAGCCATTTAACGATAGAGATTGTAAACAGACGGTATTGTTAACTAGCGACTTTAAATACACATAAGAAATCTGATCTTTGACATGGCAGTCTCCCTTTGCCGGTGCTATCAGTTGGCCCAGTTTGATGCAGTACCACGTTTTCTGTTTGATTAGAGCCAGCTCTATCTGTCTGTCTGTCTGTCTGTCTGTCTGTCTGTCTGTCTGTCTGTCTGTCTGTCTGTCTGTCTGTCTGTCTGTCTGTCTGTCTGTCTGTCTGTCTGTCTGTGTCTGTCTGCCTGTCTGTCTGTCTGTCTGTCTGTCTGTCTGTCTGTCTGTCTGTCTGGCTGGCTATCTGCCTGTCTGTCTGTCTGTCTGTCTGTCTGTCTGTCTGTCTGTCTGTCTGTCTGTCTGTCTGTCTGTCCGTCCGTCCGTCCGTCCGTCCGTCCGTCCGTCCGTCCGTCTAGCTATCTGTCTGTCTGTCTGTCTGTCTGTCTGTCTGTCTGTCTGTCTGTCTGTCTGTCTGTCTGTCTGTCTGTCTGTCTGTCTGTCTGTCTGTCTGTCTGTCTGTCTGTCTGTCTGTCTGTCTGTCTGTCTAGCTAGCTGTCTGTCTGTCTGTCTGTCTGTCTGTCCGTCCGTCCGTCCGTCCGTCCGTCCGGCTATCTGTCTGTCTGTCTGTCTGTCTGTCTGTCTGTCTGTCTGTCTGTCTGTCTGTCTGTCCGTCCGTCCGTCCGTCCGTCCGTCCGTCCGTCCGGCCGTCCGTCCGGCTATCTGTCTGTCTGTCCGTCCGTCCGTCCGTCCGGCTATCTGTCTGTCTGTCTGTCTGTCTGTCCGTCCGTCCGTCCGTCCGTCCGGCTATCTGTCTGTCTGTCTGTCTGTCTGTCTGTCCGGCCGTCCGTCCGGCTATCTGTCTGTCTGTCTGTCCGTCCGTCCGTCCGTCCGTCCGGCTATCTGTCTGTCTGTCTGTCTGTCCGTCCGTCCGTCCGTCCGTCCGTCTAGCTATCTGTCTAGCTATCTGTCTGTCTGTCCGTCTAGCTATCTGTCTGTCCGTCTAGCTATCTGTCTGTCCGTCTAGCTATCTGTCTGTCTGTCTGTCTAGCTATCTGTCTGTCTAGCTATCTGTCTGTCTGTCTAGCTATCTGTCTGTCTGTCTGTCTGTCTGTCTGTCTGTCTGTCTGTCTGTCTGTCTGTCTGTCCGTCCGTCCGTCCGTCCGTCCGTCCGTCTGTCTGTCTATCTATCTGTCTACCTGTCTGTCTGTCTATCTGTCTACCTGTCTGTCTGTCTTGACTTTAGTCTGCTCCCCATTAAAATACGAGGGAGTATCTCGAGTCGACTGAACAAACAGCATTGAGCCATCCCATGCTTCCTTCCTGGCCATTATGAAGGTGGTGTCCCAAATATAGTAAAGAGGGTGGCATTTGGGACGCAGCATTCCACGTGTTTCAGCTAATAAACGGCACCGAGGATCAGAGGGAGTCGCTGGCTCAGATCAACCTAATGTCTGATCAACTGACTGGTGTTGACAAAGTAGCCTTAGGAAAAAGGAAATAAAACAGGCTCTTAAACACTCTTAATGAGAGAAAGAAGAGAGCCTTATTAGTGCAGCCCGGAGAAGCCCGGAGAAGGCTATTAGTGCTAAAGTTTACTACCAGGCTCTGGAACAGACTGCAGAAGCAAATAGTTGTAGCATCTGCATTATCCCTTCACTATCTCACAGTATAGCAGACCTCATCTGTTTGGATCATGTTTTATTGTTCTGTTTGTGTGTGTGTGCGTGTGCGTGTGTGTGCGTATGTGTGCGTGTGTGTGTGCGCGTGTGTGTGTGCATTATATTTTATATTTTGTTGGCTTTTATGATAGATTTTCTTCTCTTGTTGTCTTGTTGTCTCCTTCTTTTATTTTAATGTCTTGTTGGATCTGTGTTGCTTTTTGTTTATTATTGTTCTGTGTTGCGTGTTGTGTGGGGACCCCAGGAAGAGTAGTTATTGCAATCGGAATGGCTAATGGGAGATCCAAGTAAACCCAGAAATAATTAGCAAAGATTCAGGCGCATAATCTGTATTTTTTCTGTCGTCTTCTTCCGTTCCAACAGATGGTTTTGAAAATAAGAATGCGTCTGCTATCTAGCGGAGCAAGTCATTAGCTTTTAAAATCATTACATTAGATTTATGTTAGCAGAGATCTAACAGCACGCTCTGTGTCTGAGCTCAGTGTCACAACAGTGATGCATTCGCCTATTTTAGTACGACTGCAGAGTATATCAGAGTTTTGTTACTATGCTTGGGCTGTTTACTTGTTTTAGATCCACATTGCTTCATGGAAAGAGAGAGGAATAGCGAATGAGGGTAGAAAATTAGATGGCAGAGAGACAGAAAGCGAGAGAGTGAAGGTAGAGAATTATAGGGAGACAGAAAGAGAGGGGGGGGTAGAGAATTAGAGGCAGAGAGACAGAAAGAGAGTGAAGGTAGAGAATTATGGGGAGACAGAGGGGGGGGGGGGGGGTAGAGAATTAGAGGCAGAGAGACAGAAAGAGAGAGGGGGTAGGGAATTATAGGAAGAGAGATAGAAAGAGAGAGGGGGTAGAGAATTAGAGGCAGAGGGACAGAAAGAGAGAGGGGGTAGAGAATTAGAGGCAGAGAGACAGAAAGAGAGAGGGGGTAGAGAATTATAGGAAGAGAGACAGAAAGAGAGAGGGGGTAGAGAATTAGAGGCAGAGAGACAGAAAGAGAGAGGGGGTAGAGAATTTTAGGAAGAGAGACAGAAAGAGAGAGGGGGTAGAGAATTAGAGGCAGAGAGACAGAAAGAGAGAGGGGGTAGAGAATTATAGGAAGAGAGACAGAAAGAGAGAGGGGGTAGAGAATTAGAGGCAGAGAGACAGAAAGAGAGAGGGGGTAGAGAATTATAGGAAGAGAGACAGAAAGGGAGAGGGGGTAGAGATGGGGATCCTGCATGTTTTTAGGGTTTATGAGATGTGTGGATGCACTCTATGGCTTGAGGAAAGATCACAGTCTTGTTTGTGTAAAATCTCCCCTCTCTCTGTAAAGTTGTGATTATTCTCCTAACACTGCTGTTTTTGAGTTTACACCAAGAGTGTGCCGCTAAACCTAGCTCTGATCCAGGTCGTTAGTGTGTGTTCCTTGGGCCAGAGCTACACTGAACCCTACCTCATTGTTCAACCCCCCCTTAAGCGCAAGAGTCCGACTTTGAATTTAGTTTTTGATCAATGAAGCCCCTGAGCTGCACCCATTGGTCCGTTGAATGTCAGAATCGTTCATCTTAGCAACACACCCCATTTTGAAATGTAATTTCTATTGATCTGTTTAAAAAAACATTCAACTGTAGGATATACAAGAGGATATAGATCATATTGTTTGTCGTAACTCTGGCAATAACTGATTGGTCAGCAAATGGTCACAGACCTGGGAGAAGGATCACTTTTAAAGTGATTACAGCATGCGTTTGATTTGATTTCAATAATGACAGCAAAGACCCAACAAATCCCTCACAGCCAGGGTTGGGTAGGTTACTTTATAAATGTAATCCGTTGCAGTTACTAGTTACCTGTCCTGAATTGTAATGAGTAACACAACTTTTGGATTACCCAAACTCAGTGACACAATCTGATTACATTACGTTACTTTTAGATTACTTTCTCCTTAAGAGGCATTAGAAGAAGACGAAAATCTATCTTACCAATTGAACGACATCTATTGCAGGATAAATCAATGTTAACGTTGACATAGCTGGCCGTATATGGATGTTACATTTTACTTTATGGGTTGGTTATGTAGACTTCTTTTAACCCATCGCTTTCTACTACATATAATAATACAATCAAATGATTTCTTTACATTAAAAACCAAAGTCTATCAGAATTCCAGTCATTCCAATAAATGTTATACCCCTTGATCTTCAAGAATAGGACTTGGAAATATGGAAGTATAGATTAGCCTAATTGTTTTACCTGAGCATGACCCCAAAACTAAGGACCGTTTAGCCAGCTCTACTGTGTTGTTTATGACTTTGTTGTCATGGAGGACTGATTGGTCTCATTGATTCAAGTTGAAAAATAAATGCTGCGCTCATGGAATGGCATGCTTTGAGCACTACTGAAAAGTGTTATTTACATGTGAAAAATGAATGTCATATGCGGCATTTGTTATAGGCCTATAGTTTAAGTTTTTTTTTGTGACACTTTGATATCTTGATAATATGCAGCTGTTTAAAGGACAAATGGACAAAAAAGGACAAAAAAATCCACAGATGAAACAATAACAAAATGGTCGCCCCGCCTCTGTTTTGGTAAAAAGCTGAGGGATGGGCCTGGAGAAATGTAAGTACTCTCAGATTAATAGACATAGCTATGGATGCAAGGACTGACCATCCATGATATCAAAATTATTGTTTTAACCTTGTTATGATGCTATACAATATTTGTTTACATTTACTTTGTTTACAAACATTGAAGAAATGCAAGCTTTTATTTGGTGTTCTGATACGACAGTTGAACATAGCTCATGAGGGATTTCTAAGTTAAATTCTTCAAGAATCAATGGATATATATATAATTTAAAAGTCCAAAAATGGATGTAGCAACTACAGATTGCCCCTTTAAGTCTATCAAAAGTGTGTGAGTTTGATCATGTGTCCACTAGGCCTTTTTTATCAGCATGAATTAGATTGAGCAATAAAAGCCCCACTTTTATTCTATAGGCTGGGATCTGCACTGTGCAGCTGTTGCAAGAGAGCATTTTTCACTGGCTGTCCACTGGTTTCAAAACAATGATTGATAGGCAGCTTAAACTTCTTGAATTCAACCATTATTGGGTTCAAATACACATTTAGATTTGTTAACAGCCATCCACAACAACCACAATCCATAAGACGGAAATAGCTAAATGAGAGAGCAGCAGTGTGATTCACATCAATGCTCTATGTAGATAACAATAAGTGATATCTGTATGGCCTGTAGACTACACCACTGCTGTCATCCTTTACCTCCATGCGTTTATTCAAGTTGGATAATCTTTGGATGCCGACAGCAGTCGCACCATTGGAAGACATAGCTTGGATTGTAGCCTACAAAATCCTATTCCTGCTCTTTTCCCGCAATCCATCAAACCCATTTGGTGTGTCATCATAGTGGTCTCTGACTAGTGGTCAGACTCGCTCAGGAACAAACTGAAACTTTTTTTCAATGCTGATTTGAATGTCATTGAGAAAACATAGAAGTGTCCATTTTTTTTCTTCTCGCGGACATCTTTTCTGAATTTAAAAGTAATCCTCGAATCATCTAGTTTTTCAAAAGTATCTGTAATCTGATGACAATATTTTTGCTGGTAAATTAACGGATTACAGTTACCGTTTTTTGTAATCCGTTACTCCCCAACCCTGCTCACAGCAAAGAACCAACAAATACCTCACAGCAAAGACCCAACAAATCCCTCACAGCAAAGAACCAACAAATCCCTCACAGCAAACAACCAACAAATCCCTCACAGCAAACAACCAACAAATCCCTCACAGCAAACAACCAACAAATCTCTCACAGCAAACAACCAACAAATCTCTCACAGCAAAGAACCAACAAATCCCTGACTTTGAGACATACATCTATCACAGTGTCTCTGTTCTGACATCATGTCTAAAAACAGAGGCTTGGTGCCTTGCAAGAACTACAACAAAAAGAGGAAACATTGCATTCTTTGACCTGCTGTCAGACTGATGTTTTTCACGCTCTTCAAGATTATAATATGGCGTCTGGATTACACCATACCTCCATGTTGCTGCTTTCACATCATCTCTATCAGTAGGCAATGCACAGTTCTGTCCTACGGCGGAATACCAGGGAGATCTTTCTCCTGAATCTTATTTTTTTGTGCTATATATCCCCCCCTCTCTTCCTTCCCCTTCTCTTCCTCATGGAATGTGGAGGAACATGTGGGAGACAGCTGTGTGTGTAGACAGCTGTGTGTGGAGGAACAGGTGAGGGGGATGCTGGGAGCGTGTCGGTAACAGTGGCGGGACGAGGCCTGGTGTGGTTTAGGGATGCTGCCTGTTTATACAGCCAAGAGGCTGCAGACAGTCTGTTAGTCTGGTAGCTGAGTGGACCCAGCTGTGGGGCCTACAGTATAGCTGCCTGGTGGTTGCCTAGGATTCTCCACCGCCAAAGCCAGGTCACTCCGCTCACTGCCAGATGAGCGAGAGAAAGAAAGAGAGGGAGGGAGAGAAGACAGAGAGAGGGAGGTGTGGTGAAGGGAGGGGGAAGAGAGGGAATACAAAGTGATGACAAAGGAACGACGGAGAGAGGGAGGTGAAGTTCAGGGAGGAAGAGGGAGGGGGAAGAGAGGAACAAGCCATCAAAAGACTGAATGTATTGAAGTGTTAAATCTGTTCACCCTTTGACTAGAATGTTCTTCTCTGCTTAATTTTACATTTACATTTTAGTAATTTAGCTGGCGCTCTTATCCAGAGCAACTTAAAGTAGTGAGTGTGTACATTTTCATACTTGTTCGTATTTTGTATTCGTAATTGTTGCTACGATAAGAGAATTTATGCACTCCCCTGTTTTCATAAAACATCCCGGATATGTAAACATAGAATATAAAATTCTTCATCTGATTTTGTGAGAAAGTCCCGGTTTGATTTATGTCAGACACATTTATGGGAGAGAGAGAAGAACGAGGAAGATAGCAGCAGATCTGTAGCCCTCAGCGGCTATAGTAGCTATAAAACCATACTACAAACATATGGTGATTCCCTATCATTCCTGTGGTTTTATGATCCATCTAAGAGCCCATTAGAACACCAAATTCCTCCCCTTGAACTAAATAAAGCAGAAAACGATTATTTAACCACTGCGGCTGAGTGTGCAGAAGCTTCGATGAAACATACTCTATAAATATAGCCCAGTATTTATGGGGTGGGAAAATTAAATGGCCGCCTCATCTGAAAATAACTTCCTCATTGTTTAATGGGGAGGGTTTAATGAGATGAGGAATAGTCTTCTACTGTGAGCTGAGAAGAAGAGGAATGGCTGGTACACTGTTCGTGTCACACGCATGGTCTTTAGTGTGAGGCTGTCAGGCAGAGCTAAAAAAGGTCTGGCGTCATCCCAAACGGCACACTATATAGTGCACTACTTTTGACCAGAGCCTGTATGGTCATACATATTAAGTAGTTCCCTATGTAGGGAATAGGATGCCATTTGGGATTCAGGCCCCTGTCTTCACGTAGAGCTTGTTCTGAGGAAGGAATCATAGTAAGGGATTAGTACATGTGCCACGAAGGTGGAATCATTGGTTCACTTCAACTCTGACCTGTTTCTTTCTTTCTTTTTCAGATGTTTTATTTTATTGAGATTGATTCATTATTGTCATCGATAGGACTAGACGGGGAGACGACAGCTAGGAAAGGTGGACTCAGGGATCCCCCCCCCCGTCTGCGGACATGTGAATTCAGCCGCACTACCGTTAAGCCAGACTCTGGCATTACACGCTGTTTACCTTTCTGACCAGTCAAAAAAAACATTATTTGAATTCTGACCTCTGAACTCAACCGGAACAAAAGGGAATCCATAACAGCTTCCATTCTAAACACATGCCCAATTAACCGATTGACTTGTCCTAGTTTGAATTCTCTATATTCTTCAGTGTCGAAAAGAATCGCAAACATCTAGATGGTGACAACACGTCTAGACGCTAATCAGGGGGAAATCACATCAGTATTCCGTTTCATTATGTTTCATGTCACTGCCTGTGTGAGCGCTCGTTAAATGAAACTTCTAAATGCATATAGATGGCGATAAACGATAGAGAGAAATTGGACAGACGTGGCGCACCGCTCTGTAATTAAGTGTATTGTGACTACTGTCAATAGGTGAGAGGTGGTGAGAACGGTAGTTAAATTCCCATCAGGTGTAATTACTGCTATATTGGGGCTCTGTGACAGACAGGAGAAGACAAATGAAATGTGTTCTATTGTTAGAAAAAGATCTCAGCCGGTCTCCACAGGTATAGCCTTACAGGTAGAGCCAACCTATCATCTCAGCCGGTCTCCACAGGTATAGCCTCACAGGTACAGCCAACCTATCATCTCAGCCGGTCTCCACAGGTATAGCCTCACAGGTACAGCCAACCTATCATCTCAGCCGGTCTCCACAGGTATAGCCACACAGGTACAGCCAACCTATCATCTCAGCTGGTCTCCACAGGTATAGCCACACAGGTACAGCCAACCTATCATTTCCATCTCGATCGTTCAATTAATTTCAGTGCCATTTTCATTTGCTACTAGCCACAGCTTTCCTCTCTCAGTTTTGTGTCTCTCTAGTCCCAAATACGGTCCCTGTTCACACACCTTCATATCGTCATCTCTCTGTGTTGTGACCATATCGTCATCTCTCTGTGTCTCTGTGTTGTGCCATTGAGCAAGGCACGTAACCCACTACAATTGTTTCAGGGGCGCTGCACTTCGCCTTACCCACTGCTTCCAACACCTCGTGCTGTGTGCGTCACAGGCGGCTGGTGCTACCTTAATTGGGGAGGACGGGCTCATTGTAATTGAGCTATCTGTACTGTATGGCTGTCGTCTTGCGAGCTCTGACCCAACTTTGCTTTGCAAGAAAGGCATTTCACTGTGCTTGTGCACGTAACTGTAAAAACTTGAATCTTAAAACTTGAACCCTATTACCTAAATAATACTGCACTACTTTTGACCAGAGCCCTATAGGGCTAAAGTAGTGCCCTATATAGGGAATAGGGTGCCATTTCAGACACAGTCGAAGTTTAATGGAATGCAAAAAAAAGTGATAAGAGCTATCTATATTGCCCCGCAGTATTCATCTAGCTAGCGTAGCTGAGCTAACTATATAGCCCCGCAGTATTCATCTAGCTAGCGTAGCTGAGCTAACTATATAGCCCCGCAGTATTCATCTAGCTAGCGTAGCTGAGCTAACTATATAGCCCCGCAGTATTCATTTAGCTAGTGTAGCTGAGCTAGCTATATAGCCCCACAGTATTCATCTAGCTAGCGTAGCTGAGCTAACTATATAGCCCCGCAGTATTCATCTAGCTAGTGTAGCTGAGCTAGCTATATAGCCCCGCAGTATTCATCTAGCTAGCGTAGCTGAGCTAGCTATATATCCCCGCAGTATTCATCTAGCTAGCGTAGCTGAGCTAGCTATATAGCCCCGCGGTATTCATCTAGCTAGCGTAGCTGAGCTAGCTATATAGCCCCGCGGTATTCATCTAGCTAGCGTAGCTGAGCTAGCTATATAGCCCCGCAGTATTCATCTCTTTAGCGTAGCTGAGCTAGCCATAACACATATCACTCTCTCATCGTCACTAAAACTATTTTTAGCAGTGGTAGAAGGAGTCTGAGGAGAAGGGGATCATTCAGATTCAGGAAACTTTAATGTCATCAAAGAGGCAATCTTGCAGCAGTCATAAAACATATAACATCTAAAAATGTACAATAAATAACAAAGGATATTTACAAACAAATAGGCAGGGTAAGTGCTGTTTCATAGTACAAGTGCTAAGAGCAATTAGTCCAACATTTGTTAAGTTGCAAAATTGCATTCGGAATAATAGAGAACTTATTTTGTTAAACCTTAGGTAGTCTGTACCTGCGTCCAGCGGGAAGGAGCTGGAATTCAGGGTGGAGTGGATGGGAAGAGTAAGGAGATCATATTTGAAACCAAGTAGCGCTAGGTTGGAAAAATACACATCTCCTTACTGGTTTAGACAGATAATCCATATGAATCATAATGACATTATTCATAGTCATTTATAATTGTAGTTTTCTCAGGTCATATTAGAGATATGTGTCTTCCTTGTCTGGTCTCTGGTCATTACAGCCCATGAGTGATTTAGTCAGTGTTGTGATGCTGACAGGCTGGTGTGGTCAGTTGTTACTATTATTATTAATTGTTATTTTGTTAGGCTGAAGGGTCATTTATTGTATGTAATGAGGCCCCCCCTGTAGAGAGGCTACTGAGGGCCAGCTAACAGCCCCATGGAGGGAACGGGATCGCTCATTAGACCCCACTGTACTGTGGATGGACGATGTTGTTAGACAAGGAACATGTTATTGATAGGAGTGCCTGTCAGATGTTCCCGTCACAATGTTTTGTGGTGAGCCAATCAGCTAGGATGTCAGAGAAGGGTATGGTGTCTGTTGACTTCTCAGACCAGTGTTATTGCAGCCAAGGTCATACCGAGGGATTTGATAATTAAAATAAAATGCTGATTGTCTGGATCACTCAAAATGTTGAGCAAATTTATTCTGGTGAGAAAACCCAAATCATATTTCTATATCAGTATACTTCACTCCCTGTTCTCTCATCCGTTCCTCCTCTCCATTCCTCCTCTCTGTTTCTCCTCCCTGTTCCTCCTCTCCGTTCCTCCTCTCCGTTTCTCCTCTCTGTTCCTCCTCTCTGTTCCTCCTCTCCGTTCCTCCTCTCCGTTCCTCCTCTCCGTTCCTCCTCTCCGTTCCTCTTCTTTGTTCCTCCTCTCTGTTCCTCCTCTCCGTTCGTCCTCTCCGTTCCTCCTCTCCGTTCCTCCTCTCCGTTCCTCCTCTCCGTTCTTCCTCTCTGTTCCTCCTCTCCGTTCCTCCTCTCTGTTTGTCTGGATTGGCACACCTTCATATCGTCATCTCTCTGTGTTGTGGTCATATCGTCATCTCTCTGTGTTGTGGCCATATCGTCATCTCTCTGTGTTGTGTGTAACGGATGTGAAATGGCTAGCTAGTTAGCGGGTACGCGCTAATAGCATTTCAATCGGTTACGTCACTTGCTCTGAGACCTGAAGTAGGGTTTCCCCTTGCTCTGCAAGGGCCGCGGCTTTTGTGGAGCGATGGGTAACGATGCTTCGTGGGTGTCAGTTGTTGATGTGTGCAGAGGGTCCCTGGTTCGCGCCCGTGTCGGGGCGAGGGGACGGTTTAAAGTTATACTGTTACATGTGGTCATATCGTCATCTCTCTGTGTTGTGGTCATATCGTCATCTCTCTGTGTTGTGGTCATATCGTCATCTCTCTGTGTCGTGACCATATCGTCGTCTCTCTGTGTTGTGACCATATCGTCATCTCTCTGTGTTGTGACCATATCGTCATCTCTCTGTGTTGTGGCCATATCGTCATCTCTCTGTGTCGTGACCATATCGTCGTCTCTCTGTGTTGTGACTAGGGCAAGGCACGTAACCCCCTTCAATTGCTCCAGGGGTGCTGCTCTGCGCCAGACCCATTGCTTCCAACCCCTCTCGGGAGCTTGGGTTGTGAGCATAAAAACAAAGGTTTGTTTTCTACCAGTTAATGGACAATAAAGACTTCTTCTTCTTCTCTCCAGGACACCCCTCCTCCCAGCTCCTACAACGTGCGGGAGTCTTTTGAGAAGACGTACGGCCGCGCCTCCTTCTCAGGACCCAGGAGCGAGGGGGGCAGGAAACGCCAGAGCTCATTCCTGAGCGCAGCACCCAGACACTCCTCCTTCCTGAGCTGCGATCCGGACTTCCCAGGTACTCTAGACCAGTGGTTCCCAAACTGTGGGGCCCCCTAGGAACTCCGGCTTTCAACTTACTCCTGAAAGTTGTAATAGTAGAATGCACAAGGTGTAATTTTGAAATTGGGTGGTGCATCAGGATTTTCCCCAATGCTGGAACAGGGTTGGGAACCAGAGTGAACAGGGTTGGGAACCAGAGTGAACAGGGTTGGGAACCAGAGTGAACAGGGTTGGGAACCAGAGTGAACAGGGTTGGGAACCAGAGTGAACAGGGTTGGGAACCAGAGTGAACAGGGTTGGGAACCAGAGTGAACAGGGTTGGGAACCAGAGTGAACAGGGTTGGGAACCACTGCTGTAGGCTACACTGTGGTGTAGTGTGAAGTTGCCCCCTAGACACTGATCTTGGGTCAGTTTTGCTTTATCCCCACTAATGGTTAAAGTTAAGATTGTGGCAGGGAAAGCTGATCCTAGACTTGTATCTTCACACTGTAGCGGGCCACCGTACTGACCGTCAAGGTTTAAGCACTGCTCAACATGCTGCTTTCTAGCGGATCTGATATCTTTTACTCTTTATTCATTTCATTAAAGTGATGTTGAGTCAAATCAACTGAACAAATAGCTAGAAAGTGTCATTGTAGAGAGGTGAGGGTTGAAATTGTTTGAGAATAATACAGAATACATGAATAAGGGTTTACTCTAGTCTGAGGAGACTGTAGACTGGGCTTGTTGAGGAGACTGTAGACTGGGCTTGTTGAGGAGACTGTAGACTGGGCTTGTTGAGGAGACTGTAGACTGGGCTTGTTGAGGAGACTGTAGACTGGGCTTGTTGAGGAGACTGTAGACTGGGCTTGTTGAGGAGACTGTAGACTGGGCTTGTTGAGGAGACTGTAGACTGGGCTTGTTGAGGAGACAGTAGACTGGGCTTGTTGAGGAGACTGTAGACTGGGCTTGTTGAGGAGACTGTAGACTGGGCTTGTTGAGGAGACAATAAACTGGGCTTGTTGAGGAGACTGTAGACTGGGATTGTTGAGGAGACTGTAGACTGGGCTTGTTGAGGAGACAATAAACTGGGCTTGTTGAGGAGACTGTAGACTGGGCTTGTTGAGGAGACTGTAGACTGGGCTTGTTGAGGAGACTGTAGACTGGGCTTGTTGCGGAGACTGTAGACTGGGCTTGTTGCGGAGACTGTAGACTGGGCTTGTTGAGGAGACAATAAACTGGGCTTGTTGAGGAGACTGTAGACTGGGCTTGTTGAGGAGACTGTAGATGTAATGCCCGAGGTGTAGTGGATGAACAGGAGTCAAACGCAGGAGACAGAGAGTTCAGAGTAGCGTTCCAAATTTAATTACCCACACGGGTGCAAACACGACGCTACTCAAAAAACAAATGCTTCACCCCAAACAGAGTGAGAAACACGGAAAATACCAACCAACACGATACCCAGACACAACAAGAATGTACAGAGTGTACACACAACAATCCAGGCCAGGCTGCTGGGTAATAAAGCCCCACAAATCACCCTAACCACAAACAGGTGCACCTACTCAACAAAAAGGGAGGGGGAGGAAAAGTCAGTAGCAGCTAGTAGGCCGGTGACGACGACCGCCGAGCGCCACCCGAACAGGAAGGGGAGCCACCTTCGGTGGGAGTCGTTACAGTAGACTGGGATTGTTGAGGAGACTGTAGACTGGGCTTGTTGAGGAGACAGTAGACTGGGCTTGTTGAGGAGACAATAGACGGAGCTTGTTGAGGAGACAATAAACTGAGTTTGTTGAGGAGACAATAGACTGGGCTTGTTGAGGAGACTGTAGACTGGGCTTGTTGAGGAGACTGTAGACTGGGCTTGTTGAGGAGACTGTAGACTGGGCTTGTTGAGGAGACTGTAGACTGGGCTTGTTGAGGAGACTGTAGACTGGGCTTGTTGAGGAGACTGTAGACTGGGCTTGTTGAGGAGACAGTAGACTGGGCTTGTTGAGGAGACAATAAACTGGGCTTGTTGAGGAGACTGTAGACTGGGCTTGTTGAGGAGACTGTAGACTGGGCTTGTTGAGGAGACTGTAGACTGGGCTTGTTGAGGAGACTGTAGACTGGGCTTGTTGAGGAGACAATAAACGGAGCTTGTTGAGGAGACAATAAACGCAGCTTGTTTAGGAGCCCAATGTCCTTCCATTCAAATACAGTGTCCGTTTCTCTTTGTGGTTAGCCTCATTTTTACTTCAATTATACTTTCATTGCAAATGTTCTTTCAAAAAAAGATTCATGACTTATTTGGATAATTTATGCAACCTATTTTACCCAAGACTCAACCCCTTAACAAGAGATTGATTTGCATATAAATAGATCTGGCTGTGTGCAAAGTGTGCTCTCAAACACATAGTTCATTTCAGCCATTATTTAATTTGCATTTCAGAATATGGGGTATTATTTCACCCCTCATCCAGGCCTTTTTGCAATCACATTTTGATGTCAACTTGATTGGAATATGTTCAACAATATTAGGTGTATACTTCTGCAGTCACCCAATGGCTGCGGTAGAAATGGGCTCTATGACACGGAATCTGCTCCAGGTGAAATGGGAATGTTTAGAATGCAAAATAACTCTAGAAACCAATCAAATTTTTCTGTGGCGGTAAGCACCTTTGAGTTAGCTGGGGGTCAGACAAGTGATTGGGAAACCTAGCGCGGGAACCCCCAGGCTTACCGGTTACATTTTCTTCCTCAACCTTGTTTTCATCATTTAGTCCAAATGTCATCTAGCATACTTAAACAGTTGTATTACCTCGTCATGTTTTCATTCACTCTGTATTGCTAGAATCATTTGTTGTTTACATCAGTGACCGAGTGAGTGAGTCGTTGAGAGTTAGCTCAGTCCCTACTCTACACTTTTCTTCTCAAGTGGTATCTTATTGGAATATGAATGGTTTATGGTGATGAGACTCAGAGCCTGACTCTCCTCTCCCCCTCTCCTCTCCCCCTCTTCTCCTATCCCCTCCTCTCACCCTCCTCTCCTCTCCTCTCCACCCCCCTCCTCTCCCCTCCTCTTCCCTTCCCTCCCTCCCTCCCATCTCCTCTATTCTATTCTCCTCTATTCTATTCTCCTCTATTCTATTCTCCTCTATTCTATTCTCCTCTATTCTCCTTTATTCTATTCTCCTGTATTCTATTTTCGTCTATTCTATTTTCCTCTATTCTATTCTATTCTCCTCTACTCTCCTTTATTCTATTATCCTCTATTCTCCTCTATTCTATTCTATTCTCCTCTATTCTATTCTCCTCTATTCTCCTCTACTCTCCTTTATTCTATTCTCCTCTATTCTCCTCTATTCTATTATATTCTATCCTATTCTCCTCTATTCTATTCTCCTCTATTCTCCTCTATTCTCATCTATTCTATTCTCCTCTATTCCATTCTCCTCTATTCTATTCTCATCTATTCTCCTCTATTCTATTCTCCTCTATTCTCCTCTATTCTCCTCTATTCTATTCCCCTCTATTTTATTCTCCTCTGTTCTCCTCTATTCTCCTCTATTCTATTCTCCTCTATTCTATTCTCCTCTATTCTCCTATATTCTATTCGCCTCTATTCTATTCTCCTCTATTCTAATCTCCTCTATTCTATTCTCCTCTACTCTCCTCTCCTCTATTCTCCTCTATTCTATTCTCCTCTATTCTATTCTCCTCTATTCTATTCTCCTCTGGTCTCCTCTATTCTATGCTACTCTATTCTCCTCTTTTCTATTCTCCTCTATTCTATTCTTCTCTATTCTATTCTCCTCTATTCTATTCTCCTCTATTCTCCTCTATTCCATTCTCCTTTATTCTATTCTCCTCTATTCTATTCTCCTCTATTCTCCTCTATTCTATTCTACTCTATTCTCCTCTTTTCTATTCTCCTCTATTCTATTCTCCTCTATTCCATTCTCCTCTATTCTCCTCTATTCTATTCTCCTCTATTCTATTCTCCTCTATTCTATTCTCCTCTATTCTAATCTCGTCTATTCTCCTCTATTCTATTCTCCTCTATTCTATTCTCCTCTATTCTAATCTCCTCTATTCTCCTCTATTATATTCTCCTCTATTCTACTCTCCTCTATTCTCCTCTATTCTATTCTCCTCTATTCTATTCTCCTCTATTCTCCTCTATTCTATTCTCCTCTATTCTCCTCTATTCTATTCTCCTCTTTTCTACTCTCCTCTATTCTATTCTCCTCTATTCTCCTCTATTCTCCTCTATTCTATTCTCCTCTATTCTATTCTCCTCGATTATATTCTCCTCTATTCTCCTCTATTCTATTCTCCTCTATTCTATTCCATTTTCTTCTATTCTATTCTCCTCTCCTCTATTCTCCTCTATTCTATTCTATTCTCCTTTGTTCTATTCTCCTCTATTCTCCTCTATTCTATTCTCCTCTATTCTCCTCTATTCTATTCTCCTCTATTCTATTCCCCTCTATTTTATTCTCCTCTATTCTATTCTATCCTCCTCTACTCTCCTTTATTCTATTATCCTCTATTCTCCTCTATTCTATTCTCCTCTATTCTATTCTCCTCTATTCTCCTCTATTCTATTCTCCTCTATTCTCCTCTATTCTCTTCTCCTCTATTCTCCTCTATTCTATTCTATTCTCCTTTGTTCTATTCTCCTGTATTCTCTTCTATTCTCCTCTATTCTCCTCTCTTGTCCTCTCCTCCCCTGCCCTGCCCTCCCCTCTCCCTCTCCTCTACTTTCCTCTCCTCTGTCCACCAGGTCCAGGTCAGTATAGTCCTGACATCAAGTCCAGTCCCCAGATGGCTCTGATCGTGTCCAGGGAGGATCGCTTCAAAGGCCCCAAGAACACGAACCCCGGCCCAGGCACCTATGAGGTAACTCACTATCAGACTAGCTTTTACCATGTAACATCAGTCTACCTGAGATGCTTAAACGTACATGAATTGCCCCAACATTATGAGAATATCGGTTTCAAAATCGATTCAAACACTTTATTTGTGACATTTTGAGCTTGCCTGTCTTAATAAACCAATAGAAAAGTCCCAAAATTGCTGCACATTTTGTATTTGTTTTTTATTATGGATCCCTACGGTAGCTGACGTGTATAGTGTTGAGTCATCCGCATGTCATTGGCTCTCCAGGCAGACTTAAACAAACACTGAGAGTATTTGAAAATATCAAATCAAAGGGTATCTATCAAACACTCATCGTGACATTAACACAGAACAGTATTGAGCCATCCTCATCGTGACATTAACACAGAACAGTATTGAGCCGTTCTCATCGTGACATTAACACAGAACAGTATTGAGCCGTCCTCATCGTGACATTAACACAGAACAGTATTGAACCATCCTCATTGTGACATTAACACAGAACAGTATTGAGCCGTCCTCATCGTGACATTAACACAGAACAGTATTGAGCCGTCCTCATCGTGACATTAACACAGAACAGTATTGAGCCGTCCTCATCGTGACATTAACACAGAACAGTATTGAGCCATCCTCATCGTGACATTAACACAGAACAGTATTGAGCCGTCCTCATCGTGACATTAACACAGAACAGTATTGAGCCATCCTCATCGTGACATTAACACAGAACAGTATTGAGCCGTCCTCATCGTGACATTAACACAGAACAGTATTGAGCCATCCTCATCGTGACATTAACACAGAACAGTATTGAGCCATCTCTGTCGACTTGGACAACTGGAATATAACTGTTGTAGTAGCAAAGACAAATGAATGGTGTATTTCGCTTACAAAATGTAGAAAGTAATGCAAAATGTATTTCACAGGTATTTGACAAATGAGCTCTGTGATTCCGATGTGTAGGCCTGTGATTTAACGAGCATGGCAGTACACTCTACTGTAGTACCCATCTTTCTGTTATTTAGAGAAATGAAAGCTTTGGGAATTACCTTGTAGTCATAAAACTTGTGAAGTGTTTGATATGATCTCCTACCTCCAGTCTTATTAGGCTATGGTGCATTAAACATTACGGTGCAGAGAAACCTTTCAAAAGTGTCCCTCGCTGTTCAATAGCTGTTCAATAGCTGGTCTGGTCTGGTGTGTCCCCCGCTGTTCAATAGCTGTTCAATAGCTGGTCTGGTCTGGTGTGTCCCCCGCTGTTCAATAGCTGTTCAATAGCTGGTCTGGTCTGGTCTGGTGTGTCCCCCACTGTTCAATAGCTGTTCAATAGCTGGTCTGGTCTGGTGTGTCCCCCGCTGTTCAATAGCTGTTCAATAGCTGGTCAGTAGCTGTTCAATAGCTGGTCAGTAGCTGTTCAATAGCTGTTCAATAGCTGGTCAGTAGCTGTTCAATAGCTGGTCAGTAGCTGTTCAATAGCTGTTCAATAGCTGGTCAGTAGCTGTTCAATAGCTGGTCAGTAGCTGTTCAATAGCTGGTCTGCGTCTGAAACTATGCTGTATATAGTTCACAAATTTTGACCGTAGACCTTTTGACCAGAGACCTTTAAAAAAAAATTACCCCCTTTTCTCCCCAATTTTCGTGGTATCCAATCGCTAGTAATTACTATCTTGTCTCATCACTACAACTCCCGTACGGGCTCGGGAGAGACGAAGGTCGAAAGCCACGCGTCCTCCGAAGCACAACCCAACCAAGCCGCACTGCTTCTTAACACAGCGCGCCTCCAACCCGGAAGCCAGCCGCACCAATGTGTCGGAGGAAACACCGTGCACCTGGCCCCCTTGGTTAGCGCGCACTGCGCCCGGCCCGCCACAGGAGTCGCTGGAGCGCGATGAGACAAGGATATCCCTACCGGCCAAACCCTCCCTAACCCGGACGACGCTGGGCCAATTGTGCGTCGCCCCACGGACCTCCCGGTCACGGCAGGCTGCGACAGAGCCTGGGCACGAACCCTGACTCTGGTGGCGCAGCTAGCGCTGCGATGCAGTGCCCTAGACCACTGCGCCACCCGGGAGGCAACCAGAGACCTTTTGACCAGAGACCTTTTGACCAGAGACCTTTTGAGCAGAGACCTTTTGAGCAGAGACCTTTTGACAAGAGACCAGAGACCTTTTGACCAGAGACCTTTTGACCAGAGACCTTTTGACCACTAGAGTAGAGTTAGAGTGCAGTATAGGAGTGTGGAGTTCACTAAAATAGCCAACAGCACAAAAAGAGGAAATCGGTGGGAATTCCACATGCACTTCAAAAGGTTGACCTCCCCCCGTCCTAGTTCTGAGATCCACAAATTCACATGCTGCGATCTGTATTCACAGAGCAACTTGTGGCGGCAGCCCGATCTGTATGCCAGGAGCAACATTGGGAGAAGGAGCGGCTTGGTGCTTATTGATCTGTTTGATGTGTTTGGGAGGGTTCAGCACTAGGGTGCCCCGGGGTTGAAGTGCCCCGGGGTAGAAGTGCCCCGGGGTTGAAGTGCCCCGGGGTTGAACAGGTGATGGGATGCCCAGGGAATCACCACCACAGGGGTGACACACACACACACACACACACACAGTCTCTCAAACACAGTCTCACAAACACGAACACACACACACACAGTCTCTCAAACACAGACCCATTTGCTTGCTCTGTCTGTCACAATAACATACGTCCCTAGACACTTTCAAACCACGTAGTTCCACCGTGCCATTCCAACAGTGTATTGATTTACAGTTACTAGCCAATATCAGTGATATGAACTATAGTTACTAGCCAATCACAGTGATATGAACTACAGTTACTAGCCAATCACAGTGATATGAACTTCAAGGTTGTGTCCTAAATGGCTCCCTATTCCCTAAATAATGTACTACTTTAGATCAGGTCTCTGGTCTCTGGTCAAAAGGTCTCTGGTCAAAGGTCAAAAGGTCTCTGGTCAAAAGGTCTCTGGTCAAAAGGTCTCTGGTCAAAAGGTCTCTGGTCAAAAGGTCTCTGGTCAAAAGGTCTCTGGTCAAGGGTTCTACATGAAAAAGGTCTCTGGGAAGGGTTCTACATGAAGCCCAAAAGGGTTCTATCTGGAACCAAAAATGTTTCTTCAAAGGGTTCTTCTATGGGGACAGCCGAAGAACCCTTTTAGGTTCTAGATAGCACCTTTTTTTCTAAGCGAGGTTACTGAGGACTGCTGAGGTTGTTATTCAGCCTGGTGTAGTCTACCCGATGACAGGAACAAATGGTTTGTACAACCTCACTGATTCTGACTGACTACAAATTACATTTGATTAGATTAAACAACGACAAAAAATATTAGAGGAATGAGTTGTAAGAAAATGTTGTTTTGTTTAAAGAGCTGCGTGAACCACGTTATTATAGCAGTTATACCGATACGTTCAGAATTCTCTACCAGCGATAACTCCGTCTTGGCAAATTATGAAATGGGGTCAGGAGAGATATTTCAAGGTTTGAATTGTTGGCACACCTAACATTTTTATGTAGTCATATTCTGTAACACACAGGCCAGCATTTTTGTCTGAGATTGTCACTCAAACAAAAGGTCAAGTTGACCTTAAATGACCTGAGACTTTTCCCTCCACAAATCAGTGCATAAATCCATATATATTTCCTTTTTCCTCCCCCAAAAGTGTAGTGTCATCACTTTGCCCTTCCTTCCCCTTGTTGTGTTGCCCACTGTGCTTTTTTCACTGTGTTTCTCTGTAGCTGCGGTCTAAGGAACTGCATCTCAGTGCTAGATGCTGTACTATAGACCCTGGTTAGATTCCAGGCTGTATCACAACCGGCCGTGATTGGGAGTCCCATATGGCGGTGCACAATTGGCCCAGCGTCATCCGGATTTGACCGGTGTAGGCCGTCATTGTAAATGATAATTTGTTCTTAACTGACTTGCCTAGTTAAACAAGGTTAAATAAATACAATAAAAGCTAGTAGCTACATCTCTTCACTGTGTTTCTCTGTAGCTAGTAGCTACATCTCTTTACTGTGTTTCTCTGTAGCTAGTAGCTACATCTCTTTACTGTGTTTCTCTGTAGCTAGTAGCTACATCTCTTTACTGTTTCTCTGTAGCTAGTAGCTACATCTCTTCACTGTGTTTCTCTGTAGCTAGTAGCTACATCTCGTCACTGTGTTTCTCTGTAGCTAGTAGCTACATCTCTTCACTGTGTTTCTCTGTAGCTAGTAGCTACATCTCTTCACTGTGTTTCTCTGTAGCTAGTAGCTACATCTCTTCACTGTGTTTCTCTGTAGCTAGTAGCTACATCTCTTCACTGTGTTTCTCTGTAGCTAATAGCTACATCTCTTTACTGTGTTTCTCTGTAGCTAGTAGCTACATCTCTTCACTGTGTTTCTCTGTAGCTAGTAGCTACATCTCTTCACTGTGTTTCTCTGTAGCTAGTAGCTACATCTCTTTACTGTGTTTCTCTGTAGCTAGTAGCTACATCTCTTTACTGTTTCTCTGTAGCTAGTAGCTACATCTCTTCACTGTGTTTCTCTGTAGCTAGTAGCTACATCTCGTCACTGTGTTTCTCTGTAGCTAGTAGCTACATCTCTTCACTGTGTTTCTCTGTAGCTAGTAGCTACATCTCTTCACTGTGTTTCTCTGTAGCTAGTAGCTACATCTCGTCACTGTGTTTCTCTGTAGCTAGTAGCTACATCTCTTTACTGTGTTTCTCTGTAGCTAGTAGCTACATCTCTTTACTGTGTTTCTCTGTAGCTAGTAGCTACATCTCTTTACTGTTTCTCTGTAGCTAGTAGCTACATCTCTTCACTGTGTTTCTCTGTAGCTAGTAGCTACATCTCGTCACTGTGTTTCTCTGTAGCTAGTAGCTACATCTCTTCACTGTGTTTCTCTGTAGCTAGTAGCTACATCTCTTCACTGTGTTTCTCTGTAGCTAGTAGCTACATCTCTTCACTGTGTTTCTCTGTAGCTAGTAGCTACATCTCTTCACTGTGTTTCTCTGTAGCTAGTAGCTACATCTCTTCACTGTGTTTCTCTGTAGCTAGTAGCTACATCTCTTCACTGTGTTTCTCTGTAGCTAGTAGCTACATCTCTTTACTGTGTTTCTCTGTAGCTAGCTACTGTAGTAGCTACATCCGCCATGGTATTGATCACTCACCTACTGTGGAGTCAGCCCAAGGGACAGTTTCCCTCTTAACAGGGCTGCTCACCAGGAAAACATCACCCACTCACCTCTGTAAGAGGGAAACTGGGTCATCCTGAACCGCTGTAGCAAAGGAAACATGGAATTCAGTTCTCATATGGATTACAACAAGGAGTACTGACCTTTTACTCATGCTGTTGCCCTTTAGGGAGTTCCTTCCCAGGTTGTTTGAATCTTTCCCTTTGTTTTGTTGTGTTTCCCTCTCAGCTCAGCCCAGCGATCATGGACACGGTTCTGAAGGGCACGTTCAACGTAACCCTCAACAACCCGCTGAGCAACCACTACCCTGCCCCTCACCTACTGAGTGCCATGCCGCCGCCGCTCACCCACAGCAGTGTATAGAGCAGGGTCAAAGGTGAGAGGGAGGTACTGAAACAAACTGTATCTGATAGCAGTATTTTACACATGATCCATTTCAGCTTTGCATACAGTAGGTGAGAATGTGAAGTACTGGGGTAGGTTGTCAGGGTAGGTCGTCAGGGTAGGTCGTCAGGTTGTTCCATTGCCTGGGGGAGATTGTGAGGTACTAGGGTAGGATTATCAGGGTAGGTCGTCAGGTAGTTCCATTGCCTGGGGGAGATTGTGAGGTCCTGGGGTAGGTTGTCAGGGTAGGTCGTCAGGTTGTTCCATTGCCTGGGGGAGATTGTGAGGTCCTGGGGTAGGTTGGGGATTCTGGAATTCCTGTGTACCATCCTGTGTTCGTCACGTGAAGGCAGAAGAGATATCATTACATTCTGAACTGTGTCGATGAGTGTGAGGCATTGATTGAAGGATTTTGGAGCTGTTAGTTTGCTTCCAGTAATTATCTGATGAGAACAGAGCACAGTGTCTGGCCTGTGAGGCCAGGTTGTCTGTTTACCAGCAGTAACATGATTGATTTTTGTTTTCAGGGAGCTTTTTTTTGGAGGAAACCACAGACTGCCCTGATGTTTCAGCATTGGGAAAAACAATTAAAATAAATAGATGTTAAACAATAAATGTTTCTTTTACATTATTTTGTAAACACACTGATAATTATTCAACAACCTTTAGAACAGGGGTAAAACTAGATTTAGCTGCAGGCCAATTTTTTTCTGAGCGGGTGGTCAGGTGGACTGAACATAATTTGGATCATTTATACACTGCAAATTGATTGCAAGTAAGCCCGAATAAGATATTGTATTTGACAATAACATGATAATTTCATACCTTTGATTACATTGAGACACGCTCACATCTCCCACTGGGCCCACCATGTCATTTCAACGTGGATAATTTGGTAATATTTGGTTGAGACGTTGTTCAATGAGATTAGAACCTATATTCACCCACCCAAAAAGACAGCCAAAAGTTAGTTACATTTCCAATGTGTTATCACTATGCTTTCAACCATCTACAAGCACAACCAAATTCCAATGGAAAAACCATGTCCAACATATCAATTATCAATTTGTAGACCAACTAGAATTAAAGCCAGACTAAGTCAGTATCACAGATGGAACTATCCAAGCAGAAGATACGTATATTTGGTTGTGTTGACAACCAAACACAGTTCAATACCCAGTTTGTGTAACGGCTGTCGTCAGAAGAAGGTGAAGACCAAAATGCAGCGTGGTAAGTGGTCGTCATATTTAATAGAAACTGAACACTAAAAGGCAAAAACAACAAAGTGACAACCGAAACAGCTCCGTCAGGTGCAACACACACTAAACAGAAATTAATCACCCACAACACAAAATGGGAAACAGGCTACCTAAGTAGGGCTCTCAATCAGAGACAACGATAGACAGCTGCCTCTGATTGGGAACCACACCAGGCCAAACACATAGAAAACCAACAACATAGAAAAAAGAACATAGACTGCCCACCCTAGTCACACCCTGGCCTAACCAAAATAGAGAATAAAAAACCTCTCTATAGCCAGGGCGTGACAGTTTGTCTACAAATGAATAACTGATCTGTTGGATTCACATCTCAACCAAAAGTCACAGTTTAAAGAATAGGACTAAGTATAATCTAATTTAATCAAACTATAAATTCACTTTAAGTAATGTTTCATTTCAATTAGTTGTATTCTTAACTTAGATTTTTGGTTGAGATTGAGATGTGAATCCAACATATTAATGATTAACATGAAGATTACATTTGAAATTACTGTATATGTATAGTCTATTTGTAGTTGAATCCTGGGATGAATTGAAACAACAGCTGTTGATGCCTTTGTAAATATTATACAGGCCTAAATAGTATTATTGGTGATACGAGTAATAGGGTAGCTGTAGATAGATCAATTCTCTAGTAGTCCTGATAGTGGAAATAATGTTGTTTTAAAGCTACAAATTCAACATATTTTATAAAAGGTTTGTCTATGTTGAAATTTGGTTAATATGATGACATAATCCTGTGGGTAAAATGTCACCCTCAAAACAAAGGATGACTTTTTTCAAATCCAATGTATTTTCCACCACAGGAGGTTGGTGGCACCTTAATTGGGGAGGACGGGCTCGTGGTAATGACTGGAGCGGAATCAGTGGAATGGTATCAAATACATCCAACACATGGTTTCCTTTTGCTCCATTTGCAGCCATTATTATGAGGCATCCTCCCCTCAGCAGCCCCCAATGTTTACCACCTACATTCCACGTCACAATACGTTGACAAATTACATTTAAACAATGTTGATTCAACCAGTTTATCTCTGTATTTTTTCGCGGGAATGCTCGGGAACAGATTTCATAAATGAAAATCATTTTTAGCTGGATTCAAGGTGATTTTACAGTATTTTTTTGGTCCAACAATGAAAACTAATTTCGTTTTTTATTTGGGTGGCCAAATAATAGCAAAAGGTTTTCGCCAACATCCTGCTTTGGAGGTTTCAGAGGTCTGTCTCCAACCCCTGCTTTAGAGATTTCAAGGCAAACAGATTCACTTCAAATAAAAGTCTTGTAACTTATTTACCCATTTGGAAACACTAATAAGATACTCTCGTTAATCGTGTGGTTCCGCCCCTCTCTAGGCCCTCTCTAGGCCCTCTCTAGGCCCTCTCTGGGCCCTCTCTAGGCCCTCTCTAGGCCCTCTCTAGGCCCTCTCTGGGCCCTCTCTAGGCCCTCTCTAGGCCCTCTCTGGGCCCTCTCTAGGCCCTCTCTAGGCCCTCTCTAGGCCCTCTCTGGGCCCTCTCTAGGCCCTCTCTAGGCCCTCTCTGGGCCCTCTCTAGGCCCTCTCTAGGCCCTCTCTAGGCCCTCTCTGGGCCCTCTCTAGGCCCTCTCTAGGCCCTCTCTGGGCCCTCTCTGGGCCCTCTCTAGGCCCTCTCTGGGCCCTCTCTAGGCCCTCTCTAGGCCCTCTCTGGGCCCTCTCTGGGCCCTCTCTAGGCCCTCTCTAGGTCCACATAGCACTCCACTGCATTCCAAATGGTTCCCTATCATCCCAAATGGTGCCCTATTCCCTATAGTGGACTCATTTTGAACAGGGTCTATAGGGCTATGGTCAAAAGTGGTGCACTATGTAAGGAATAGTGTACTATTTGGGAAGCAGACCTTGTCTTATTCTAGGCACAGTGCCCAACACTGGATTCATGTACGTTCAGCCACCATACTTAGTCTGAATATGAAATAGTAAGTGATTCCTCAGTGCATATCCCAAAGCTCATCTTACCTTGGGTATTATGATAGTAAAATATAGATGGGTGTCTGAGCTCCCTGCTCATTATTGATGTTGAAACGATTGATATCCACATCCAGGATATCATGTCCAAATTGTACTGTATGTCTATTTTGTTTGCTAATAAAAACATGTTTTATTTTTTTCCTGTCCTTAGTTTTCATCCTATCAATGTTGTACTGTACGAGAATGCCAAGGGGGACGTTGCCCTTTCAAATAGTCACGACTACCCTTCAGGAGATCCTGATCCACAGACAGAATACTCCCTCTCACAGAGAAGAGATTTATCCCCCGTTCCTCTCTTTCTCCAGATGACAGTAGATAAATCACATGCTTGTTTGCACTGATGCTTTGATTAGTCAACGCAGGGCCATACACTCACAGTATGAAGGGGAAAGGAAGTGTGGGGTGGTGTGGTGGGGTGTGGTGTGGTGGTGTGGAGCGGTGTGGGGTGGGGGATGTGGGATGGTGTTGGGTGGGGGATGTGGGATGGTGTTGGGCGGTGTGGTGCAGGGTGGGGTGGTGTGGTGTGGGGTGGGGTGGGGTGGGGAGGTATGGGGGCCGTGGCCTGAGAAGCAGCTTGTGCCTCCTGATAAACATTGTATCCCAAATGGCACCCTATGACCTACTTAGTGCGCTACTTTTGACCAGGGTCCATGGGGTGTAATTTGGAACACAACCAATGCAAAGTGCCATTGTCAGTTACAGGGTTCTCTAGCTGCCTTCAACACACTCTGTCTCCATGCGCTTCCACAGGACAGGTTCACAATAGATCCACTGCCCATCCTCATCCCACAGGACAGGTTCACAATAGATCCACTACCCATCCTCATCCCACAGGACAGGTTCACAATAGATCCACTACCCATCATCATCCCACAGGACAGGTTCACAATAGATCCACTGCCCATCCTCATCCCGCAGGACAGGTTCACAATAGATCCACTACCCATCCTCATCCCGCAGGACAGGTTAACAATAGATCCACTACCCATCCTCATCCCACAGGACAGGTTCACAATAGATCCACTGCTCATCCTCATCCCACAGGACAGGTTCACAATAGATCCACTTCCCATCCTCATCCCAAGGGACAGGTTCACAATAGATCCACTGCTCATCCTCATCCCACAGGACAGGTTCACAATAGATCCACTACCCATCCTCATCCCACAGGACAGGTTCACAATAGATCCACTACCCATCCTCATCCCGCAGGACAGGTTCACAATAGATCCACTACCCATCCTCATCCCACAGGACAGGTTCACAATAGATCCACTGCTCATCCTAATCCCACAGGACAGGTTCACAATAGATCCACTACCCATCCTCATCCCAAGGGACAGGTTCACAATAGATCCACTGCCCATCCTCATCCCACAGGACAGGTTCACAATAGATCCACTACCCATCCTCATCCCACAGGACAGGTTCACAATAGATCCACTACCCATCATCATCCCACAGGACAGGTTCACAATAGATCCACTGCCCATCCTCATCCCGCAGGACAGGTTCACAATAGATCCACTACCCATCCTCATCCCGCAGGACAGGTTAACAATAGATCCACTACCCATCCTCATCCCACAGGACAGGTTCACAATAGATCCACTGCTCATCCTCATCCCACAGGACAGGTTCACAATAGATCCACTTCCCATCCTCATCCCAAGGGACAGGTTCACAATAGATCCACTGCTCATCCTCATCCCACAGGACAGGTTCACAATAGATCCACTACCCATCCTCATCCCACAGGACAGGTTCACAATAGATCCACTACCCATCCTCATCCCGCAGGACAGGTTCACAATAGATCCACTACCCATCCTCATCCCACAGGACAGGTTCACAATAGATCCACTGCTCATCCTAATCCCACAGGACAGGTTCACAATAGATCCACTACCCATCCTCATCCCAAGGGACAGGTTCACAATAGATCCACTGCCCATCCTCATCCCACAGGACAGGTTCACAATAGATCCACTACCCATCCTCATCCCACAGGACAGGTTCACAATAGATCCACTACCCATCATCATCCCACAGGACAGGTTCACAATAGATCCACTGCCCATCCTCATCCCGCAGGACAGGTTCACAATAGATCCACTACCCATCCTCATCCCGCAGGACAGGTTAACAATAGATCCACTACCCATCCTCATCCCACAGGACAGGTTCACAATAGATCCACTGCTCATCCTCATCCCACAGGACAGGTTCACAATAGATCCACTTCCCATCCTCATCCCAAGGGACAGGTTCACAATAGATCCACTGCTCATCCTCATCCCACAGGACAGGTTCACAATAGATCCACTACCCATCCTCATCCCACAGGACAGGTTCACAATAGATCCACTACCCATCCTCATCCCGCAGGACAGGTTCACAATAGATCCACTACCCATCCTCATCCCACAGGACAGGTTCACAATAGATCCACTGCTCATCCTAATCCCACAGGACAGGTTCACAATAGATCCACTACCCATCCTCATCCCAAGGGACAGGTTCACAATAGATCCACTGCCCATCCTCATCCCACAGGACAGGTTCACAATAGATCCACTACCCATCCTCATCCCACAGGACAGGTTCACAATAGATCCACTACCCATCCTCATCCCACAGGACAGGTTCACAATAGATCAACTGCCCATCCTCATCCCACAGGACAGGTTCACAATAGATCCACTACCCATCATCATCCCGCAGGACAGGTTCAAAATAGATCCACTACCCATCCTCATCCCGCAGGACAGGTTCAAAATAGATCCACTACCCATCCTCATCCCACAGGACAGGTTCACAATAGATCCACTGCCCATCCTCATCCCACAGGACAGGTTCACAATAGATCCACTACCCATCCTCATCCCGCAGGACAGGTTCACAATAGATCCACTACCCATTCTCATCCCACAGGACAGGTTCACAATAGATCCACTGCTCATCCTCATCCCACAGGACAGGTTCACAATAGATCCACTACCCATCCTCATCCCACAGGACAGGTTCACAATAGATCCACTACCCATCCTCATCCCACAGGACAGGTTCACAATAGATCCACTACCCATCATCATCCCACAGGACAGGTTCACAATAGATCCACTACCCATCCTCATCCCGCAGGACAGGTTCACAATAGATCCACTACCCATCCTCATCCCACAGGACAGGTTCACAATAGATCCACTGCTCATCCTCATCCCACTGGACAGGTTCACAATAGATCCACTACCCATCCTCATCCCACAGGACAGGTTCAAAATAGATCCACTACCCATCCTCATCCCACAGGACAGGTTCACAATAGATCCACTGCCCATCCTCATCCCACAGGACAGGTTCACAATAGATCCACTGCCCATCCTCATCCCACAGGACAGGTTCACAATAGATCCACTACCCATCCTCATCCCACAGGACAGGTTCACAATAGATCCACTGCCCATCCTCATCCCACAGGACAGGTTCACAATAGATCCACTACCCATCATCATCCCGCAGGACAGGTTCACAATAGATCCACTGCCCATCCTCATCTCACAGGACAGGTTCACAATAGATCCACTGCTCATCCTCATCCCACAGGACAGGTTCACAATAGATCCACTGCCCATCCTCATCCCACAGGACAGGTTCACAATAGATCCACTACCCATCCTCATCCCACAGGACAGGTTCACAATAGATCCACTGCCCATCCTCATCCCACAGGACAGGTTCACAATAGATCCACTACCCATCCTCATCCCACAGGACAGGTTCACAATAGATCCACTACCCATCCTCATCCCACAAGACAGGTTCACAATAGATCCACTGCCCATCCTCATCCCACAGGACAGGTTCACAATAGATCCACTACCCATCCTCATCCCACAGGACAGGTTCACAATAGATCCACTACCCATCATCATCCCACAGGACAGGTTCAAAATAGATCCACTACCCATCCTCATCCCACAGGACAGGTTCACAATAGATCCACTGCTCATCCTCATCCCACAGGACAGGTTCACAATAGATCCACTACCCATCCTCATCCCACAGGACAGGTTCACAATAGATCCACTGCTCATCCTCATCCCACAGGACAGGTTCACAATAGATCCACTGCTCATCCTCATCCCACAGGACAGGTTCACAATAGATCCACTGCTCATCCTCATCCCACAGGACAGGTTCACAATAGATCCACTGCCCATCCTCATCCCGCAGGACAGGTTCAAAATAGATCCACTACCCATCCTCATCCCACAGGACAGGTTCACAATAGATCCACTACCCATCCTCATCCCACAGGACAGGTTCAAAATAGATCCACTACCCATCCTCATCCGACAGGACAGGTTCACAATAGATACACTACCCATCCTCATCCCACAGGACAGGTTCAAAATAGATCCACTACCCATCCTCATCCCACAGGACAGGTTCACAATAGATCCACTACCCATCCTCATCCCGCAGGACAGGTTCACAATAGATCCACTACCCATCCTCATCCCACAGGACAGGTTCACAATAGATCCACTGCCCATCCTCATCCCGCAGGACAGGTTCACAATAGATCCACTACCCATCCTCATCCCGCAGGACAGGTTCACAATAGATACACTACCCATCCTCATCCCGCAGGACAGGTTCACAATAGATCCACTGCCCATCCTCATCCCACAGGAGTGGTTCAAAATAGATCCACTACCCATCCTCATCCCACAGGACAGGGTCACAATAGATCCACTACCCATCCTCATCCGACAGGACAGGTTCAAAATAGATCCACTACCCATCCTCATCCCACAGGACAGGTTCACAATAGATCCACTGCCCATTCTCATCCCACAGGACAGGTTCACAATAGATCCACTACCCATCCTCATCCCGCAGGACAGGTTCACAATAGATCCACTACCCATCCTCATCCCACAGGACAGGTTCACAATAGATCCACTGCCCATCATCATCCCGCAGGACAGGTTCAAAATAGATCCACTACCCATCCTCATCCCGCAGGACAGGTTCACAATAGATCCACTGCCCATCATCATCCCGCAGGACAGGTTCAAAATAGATCCACTGCTCATCCTCATCCCGCAGGACAGGTTCACAATAGATCCACTACCCATCCTCATCCCGCAGGACAGGTTCACAATAGATCCACTACCCATCCTCATCCGACAGGACAGGTTCACAATAGATCCACTGCTCATCCTCATCCCACAGGACAGGTTCACAATAGATCCACTACCCATCCTCATCCCACAGGACAGGTTCACAATAGATCCACTACCCATCCTCGTCCCACAGGACAGGTTCACAATAGATCCACTGCTCATCCTCATCCCGCCATTGTTCCACACACAGAGCCTTTTAGTGTGATGAGATATTTACCCCCATCATTATTCAGCAGTCTTAGGGGAAGAGAGAGGCTGTGTTATTTATGTCTCTCTCCACGCTCGTCGTCTTTACCTTTCCATCACAGCGACCTGTTTTACATTGGCAAACTAATTAAATCAGATCAATCACAGCACATCGCTGAGTGTTTGATCAGGAAAAAGGTGGATGGAATAAATGGTGATTATGGTGCATTACAAGGCCTGTCATTCCTGTTGTTTAGAGGCTGAAATATGCACATGGAGCAGAGGAATAAAAATGATCGATGCACAAATGGGGCTTTTGTTGCTCCAGTGTCTGTCCGCCACCAAATGCATTCAGTTCATCACCCGGAGGGTAAGGAGACTTTAAAGACGCCTGTTTTCCTTGTGTAATAACCATTGTCGTTGTCTTGTCTATGTGCCACCGCATCCGAATGAGTTATGGCACTGATTGTAGTTCAGTGTTGTAGCGTGTACCCGATGTCACTTTGCTAAAGGCAATGGTTCAGTGTGTCCAATCGGAGGGCCTGTTGTCCGGGCCTCCGACAGTCTCTATGGGGGTGCCACAGGGTTCAATTCTTGGGCCGACTCTCTTCTCTGTATTCATCAAGGATGTCGCTCTTGCTGCTGGTGAATCTCTGATCCACCTCTACGCAGACGACACCATTCTGTATACTTCTGGCCCTTCTTTGGACACTGTGTAAACAACCCTCCAGACGAGCTTCAATGCCATACAACTCTCCTTCCGTGGCCTCCAACTGCTCTTAAATACAAGTAAAACTAAATGCATGCTCTTCAACCGATCGCTGCCTGCACCTGTCTGCCCATCCAGCATCACTACTCTGGACGGTTCTGACTTAAAATATGTGGACAACTACAAATACCTAGGTGTCTGGTTAGACTGTAAACTCTCCTTCCAGACTCACATCAAACATCTCCAATCCAAAGTTAAATCTAGAATTGGCTTCCTATTTCGCAACAAAGCTTCCTTCACTCATGCTGCCAAACATACCCTCGTAAAACTGACCATCCTACCGATCCTCAACTTCGGCGATGTCATTTACAAAATAGCCTCCAATACCCTACTCAATAAATTGGATGCAGTCTATCACAGTGCCATCCGTTTTGTCAGCAAAGCCCCATATACTACCCACCACTGCGAGCTGTACACTCTCGTTGGCTGGCCCTCGCTTCATACTCGTCACCAAACCCACTGGCTCCAGGTCATCTACAAGACCCTGCTAGGTAAAATCCCCCCTTATCTCAGCTCGCTGGTCACCATAGCAGCACCCACCTGTAGCACGCGCTCCAGCAGGTATATCTCTCTGGTCACCCCCAAAACCAATTCCTCCTTTGGCCGCCTCTCCTTCCAGTTCTCTGCTGCCAATGACTGGAACGAACTACAAAAATCTCTGAAACTGGAAACACTTATCTCCCTCACTAGCTTTAAGCACCAGCTGTCAGAGCAGCTCACAGATTACTGCACCTGTACATAGCCCATCTATAATTTAGCCCAAACAACTACCTCTTCCCCTACTGTATTTATTTATTTATTTTGCTCCTTTGCACCCCATTATTTCTATTTCTACTTTGCACATTGTTCCACTGCAAATCTACCATTCCAGTGTTTTACTTGCTATATTGTATTTACTTCGCCACCATGGCCTTTTTTTTGCCTTTACCTCCCTTATCTCACCTCATTTGCTCACATTGTATATATACTTATTTTTCTACTGTATTATTGACTGTATGTTTGTTTTACTTCATGTGTAACTCTGTGTTGTTGTATGTGTCAAACTGCATTGCTTTATCTTGGCCAGGTCACAATTGTAAATGAGAACTTGTTCTCAACTTGCCTACCTGGTTAAATAAAGGTGAAATACATAAAATAAATAAAAAATGGCCGATTCTTTTGATGAACGCAGGAGACAATTGATATGACACTACAGTATATACTATTCATACTATTTCATACTCTCATACTATTTATAATATATTTAATATAGAAATATTAATAACATTTTAAATATCATTATAAATAACATTTGAATATTTAAGTTTAGTATAAATGAAATATTATTTAACATAGTAAAATTGTAGAACATAATGTTGATTTCTCTCCATAATACAGTAGATCTGAGTTTATACTTGTAATTCAACTTTGCCATGGTTTGCTGAGCTAGATGCAGGTAACCTTTAGCCCCTGATAGGCCACCTGATAGGCCACCTGATAGGCCACCTGATAGGCCAACATCTCATTTCAAAAGTCCACAATCAAATTGACATTAAATGTGGAGAATGATACATTTGTGATAGAGCTGTGACCATGATCATAATTGATAACTTCCAATTTAATTAAATAAACATGTCCATTAATAACGGCATAATAACACAAGGCTACAACAACAAACTGATTTCTAGGCTATTAATGACATTGGTTTGCCAGCTCCAGGTAGGCTACACAAGTGGCCCAAATTGATCCAGTGATATTGTAATTGCAAACATATAGATTGTATCAAATGGTAGGCTACAGTAGCCTATAATGGCATAGAAATTAACTGGCTACTTGATGACCAGTAGATAGTACATCTATTTCTAAATCCTTCTCTAAATGTAGACGTTATTCCCCTAGATCAGGGGGAACTTGGCAATTTGTTTAGGAACTCAGTCGGGAGCTCAACTTACTGTTGAGAGTTAGAAAAGTACAATACACAAGGTGCAATTTGAAAATTTGGTAGTGCATCAGCAGTCACTCAATTAGCAAATCAAGTTATTCTCGTGGCCAGCTATCTAAACTTGTAGTAAGCATCGTCGAATTACTGAACGGCGTGGGCCCATTGATCATCAGCCCATTGGTCAAACATCGGTCTTCACCCAATGGCAACATGTGTAGAAATGCAGCAAACTTGCTTTAAAACGGCAACATTTTCTCTACGCCCCATGGAAAAATGTGCAGGATTGCAGGAACTGATTGAAAACCAAAAATGTTTCTCTTCGCCGCAGACCCACTAGCCCTCGTAATGAGTTCCGTTTGATGAAAAGCACACATGAATATCAAAGATGTGATCCGGTGCAATTAAAAGCAGTGTAGTGCACTGTAATCGATGATGAGGTTAATCTGTGCTGACTCATTGTTAGAGTGGTGAACAGAAGGCCATCTCTTTAGATCTCTTGTAATGCAGCTGGTGGGAGACTAAGTAGGTTCAGGAGGCTGGGGGCAAAGGTTGAGGCAGGGGGTTGAGAAGGGGTTGAGGCAGATTGGTTGAGACAGGGGGTCGAGGCAGGCTGGTTGAGGCAGGGGGCTGAGACAGGCTGGTTGAGGCAGGGGGCTGAGACAGGCTAGTCGAGATAGGCTGGTTGAGGCAGGGGGCTGAGAAGGGGTCGAGGCAGGCGGCTGAGACAAGGCTAGAGCAGGGCTGAGGCAAGGGCAGAGCAGGGCTGAGGCAAGGGCAGGGCTGATGCAAGGCTAGAGCAGGGCTGAGGCAAGGCTAGAGCAGGGCTGAGACAAGGCTAGAGCAGGGCTGAGGCAAGGGCAGGGCAGGGCTGAGGCAAGGCTAGAGCAGAGCTGAGGCAAGAGCAGGGCTGAGGCAAGGGCAAGGCAGGGCTGAGGCAAGGGCAGGGCATGGCTGAGGCAAGGCTAGAGCAGGGCTGAGGCAAGGCAAGGCTAGAGCAGGGCTGATGCAAGGGCAGGGCTGAGGCAAGGCTAGAGCAGAGCTGATGCAAGGGCAGGGCTGAGGCAAGGGAAAGGCAGGGCTGAGGTAAGGGCAGGGCTGAGGCAAGGCTAGAGCAGGGCTGAGGCAAGGCTAGAGCAGGGCTGAGACAAGGCTAGAGCAGGGCTGAGGCAAGGGCAGGGCAGGGCTGAGGCAAGGCTAGAGCAGAGCTGAGGCAAGGGCAGGGCTGAGGCAAGGGCAAGGCAGGGCTGAGGCAAGGGCAGGGCATGGCTGAGGCAAGGGCAGGGCTGAGGCAAGGGCAGGGCTGAGGCAAGGGCAAGGCAGGGCTGAGGCAAGGGCAGGGCATGGCTGAGGCTAGAGCAGGGCTGAGACAAGGCTAGAGCAGAGCTGAGGCAAGGGCAAGGCAGGGCTGAGGCAAGGGCAGGGCATGGCTGAGGCAAGGGCAGGGCATGGCTGAGGCAAGGGCAGGGCATGGCTGAGGCAAGGGCAGGGCATAACTGAGGCAAGGGCAGGGCATGGCTGAGGCAAGGGCAGGGCAGGGCTGAGGCAAGGCTGCTGGAGCACAGAGAAAGGAGATGGATTTCATTATCACTCCTCTCACAGGAAACCTTCAAAGGCTCCCACTGTGCACAGATCCTGGGGATATTTTTGTGAGATGCAGACAGGCCGACAAAGAGGACCTTCAGAGTGCAAGAGCATACACACGCATGCACGCACACACAGCAACTCACCTCATCCACAACCAATCGGTACCATTTTCTTTTCTCAGAGTGCTTTTCTGTCAAGGTCCTGACCCTTCCTCTATAAAATATATGTTTATGTGGTAAATACTTTTTCCAATAAGGTTTACAATAAAATAACCTTGTCACTTTATATCTGGCAGTCAAGTAACAAAACAAAACGTACCTTAATAATGTTGCCACGCACGCCATGTGATATAAAATGTTGCTAGTTCTACCAAGTCAATCCACTCCATACCTGCAGCCATGCACTCTAGCTCGGAGACACATCTGAATTATTGAAATCTTGCCTCGGTCAAACTGCTTCTTTCCTTTGAAAGTTTAAAGCAGATGTTCAGTAAATTCTCTCTACTGGCCTTACACACATAAAGAAGGGCAGACACTGAGTGGTGGACGTAGTTACTATAGTAGATAGTACAGTATTTCATTTGCATATACTCTGCACATTCCTCTCCACCATATACATATGTGTACCACCCATAACCAATGTTCCATCTAACCTGCGCAGGAGCGCAGTTCCCCCGGGTAAGATTGCCAGGTCTAGTTACAAAAAATTGCCCAATGTCCTCTGAAAACCCGCCCACAAGGCCTGAAAACTAGCCCAAATTGTATACAATAAACCCTTTTGTCTTAGGTTATCGAGCTAATTAAGAAGCAATATCGAAGTAATTTTTAACGACGTAGACCAAGAAGCTAAATTTGGTTTTCCATCAAAATTATAATTCTAGCGATTTAAAGAATATGTCGCAGGAGATTTTTTTTTATCCCCCTTATTAAACTCTCCAGATCATGTTCCATCAATGGATATCGATTGAACTTGTTTTGACTGCTCTGATTAAGCAATGAGGTCCGAGGAGGTGTGGTATATGGCCAATATACCAAGGGCTTTTCTTAGGACACACAGTAGCCCTCAGCCGTGGTATATTGGCCATATACCACAAAACCCCTGAGGTGCCTTAATGCTATTATAAACTGGTTACCAACATAATTAGACAAGTAAAACACATTTTTTTGTCATTGCCATGGTACACGATCTGATATACCATGGCTTTCAACCAATCAGCATTCAGGGCTCAAACCACCCATAACAGAAGCAGGTGATGTAGCTTCCATAACTTCCATTTCAGATGTTCCACTCGCACAGAGCTCCAGACTCTAGAACTGAGCATGAGTAAAACCCTCCGCTTAATACGCTTATCCATAAGAAAAGTCGACATTAGAATGCAGTTTTACCTTAAACCAATTTATCTAAAGAGAGGTAAGTGCACCTAAAGTCGTTTTCCAATGCGTTGTCGTGGTTACATCAGTTCTAGCTCGTTAATAAAAGGGTGTCTCCTTAATTACCAACCTAAATAACCTACCTACAACTGGTAAAAAAAAGTCATCAGGAAGTGCGTGCGTGCTGCTCTATCTTCGTGACTCAGATGCCTCCTCTGCTGCAGCACTCTCTCAACCAGTGCTCTCAACGCACACACACCCCTCCGGCCCTCCCCCTCCCCACTCACTCACCCACTCACTCACTCACTCACTCACTCACTCACTCACTCAGTCACTCACTCACTCACTCGCTCAGTAACAGCCTGCACCCTGCCTGATAATCAGCAGCAGGTGACCAACTTCAATCAACGTTCTAGAGTTTTCCCCTTTAGTTAACACTAGCAACGTTCTAGAGTTTTACCCTTTAGTTAACACTAGCAACGTTCTAGAGTTTTCCCCTTTAGTTAACACTAGCAACGTTCTAGAGTTTTACCCTTTAGTTAACACTAGCAACGTTCTAGAGTTTTACCCTTTAGTTAACACTATCAACGTTCTAGAGTTTTCCCCTTTAGTTAACACTATCAACGTTCTAGAGTTTTCCCCTTTAGTTAACACTAGCAACGTTCTAGAGTTTCCCCTTTAGTTAACACTAGCAACGTTCTAGAGTTTTACCCTTTAGTTAACACTAGCAACGTTCTAGAGTTTTCCCCTTTAGTTAACACTATCAACGTTCTAGAGTTTTCCCCTTTAGTTAACACTATCAACGTTCTAGAGTTTTCCCCTTTAGTTAACACTAGCAACGTTCTAGAGTTTCCCCTTTAGTTAACACTAGCAACGTTCTAGAGTTTTCCCCTTTAGTTAACACTATCAACGTTCTAGAGTTTCCCCTTTAGTTAACACTATCAACATTCTAAAGTTTTCCCCTTTAGTTAACACAAGCAACGTTTCCCTATACTGTGGGAATGGTGATCAAATCAATGCAAAATTAGTCATTTTCAGTGCAGCATAACGAAACAAAACGAACTATGTAATATGGCCACACTACCCTAAAAGCCTGATTGGTGGAGTGCTGCGGAGATGGTTGTCCTTCTGGAAGGTTCTCCCATCTCCACAGAGGAACTCTAGAGCTCTGTCAGAGTGACCATCGGGTTCTTGGTCACCTCCCTGACCAAGGCCCTTCTCCCCAGATTGCTCAGTTTGGTCGGGCAGCCAGCTCTAGGAAGAGTCTTGGTGGTTCCAAACTTGTTCCATTTAAGAATGACGGCGGCCACTGTGTTCTTGGGGACCTTCAATGCTGGAGACATTTTATGGGTACCGTTCCCCAGATCTGTGCCTCGACACAATACTATCTTGGAGTGCTACGGACAATTCCTTCGACCTCATGGCTTGATTTTTGCTCTGACATGCACTGTCAACTGTGGGACCTTATATAGACAGGTTTGTGCCTTTACAAATCATGTCCAATCAATTGAATCTACCACAAATGGACTCCAATCAAGTTGTAGAAACATCTCAAGAATGATCAATGGAATCAAGATGCACCTGAGCTCAATTCGCGAAACTCATAGCAAAGGGTCTGAAAACGTATATAAATGTGACATTTCATTTTCAATACATTTGCAAACATTTCTAAAAACCTGTTTTCGCTTTGTCATTATTGGGTATTGTGTGCAGATTGCTGAGGATTTTTTGTTCATTTAATCAATTTTAGAATAAGTCAAGGGGTCAGATGTTGAAGATGTGTTCAGATGTACAGTATATCGTCTGTAGCTATGTTCTGTCAAGCCTAGGGGAGAGCTAATTTCATCCCTTCTATGCCACAGGGCTTAGCCTGTGTCCCAAATGGCACTCAGGGCACTGGTCAAAAGTAGTGCAATACATAGGTAATAGGGTGTCATTTGGAACGCTGACCTGATTGTCATTCATTACTGATGCAAACTGGGAGGAAACGGCTCGTTGCTGTCAGACCTGGAGGAGGTGTGAGGGTGTGTTGGGGACAGGGGGTTCACCTGCTTTTTACTAATAACCCCAGAGAGTTAGTCGGAAAGGATGGATGACTCTCTCTGACACACACACTGACACACACTCACACACAGACATATACACACAAACACACACAAATGGCACACGCACACGGCATAGTTGTAATGCAGATGACAGAGGAGCAGGGGAGGAGAAGCCAGCCAGGCTAGGTGGTGATTTCTATGTTGCCGGCTGGCAGAGTACATACAGTGAGCTTCCCTCCCTCCGTCAGTTGTGATGCTCAGTGAGGCCTGGGCGTCTCCCGCTCTTCATGGCTGTTTAAGCAAGCACTTTAAATGGAAATGAACTTGACATTTTAGGAGGAGTTGTAATCAGCACGCATTAGAAAGCAGCTGATTTCCCCCAGAATGCCTTACTCCCTCTCCCTCCTATCGCCTCCGAGGTTTAAGAATAGACCACTAATTGAATTTACAACACATCAGATGTATTCATGTTTTATGTCATTATGAAGCCAATTGAAAGAGAGAATGAGCAACGGTCCCCTGATGATGTAATGATCGAAAACAACTCTGATAAGACTGCCAGTTGTTTTCCAATTAAAGTTGACTTTTATTGTTTTGATTCACTGTGTAATTTATGCTATGAATTACATGTTTGTTTATTTCTGTATCTGTGTGTGTTTCCAGGTTAAGCTGAAACATTCAGACGGAAGGCATGGTATTCTATTCAAGACATCCAACTCAAGGACATACTCAATATTAACACAAAAAGTGTATTTCATTCATTGAAATAACCAGTGACACAAAACCAGCACACTGGAAAACAATTGTTCCTCGTTATTCGTCTCACAGTCCTGAGTCAGACTTATGTTACAGTATGTCTTTCAATGAGAGATCAGGGTTAACAGTAAAGTTGCTCACTATACTTGTTTTCAGTTATAGACAAAAAAAACTAGCTTTTTCACAGTTACAAACTAAACATTTGCGCTGTAGTATTCACAGAATATGTTTTGTGCTACTGCATATTATGCCACATGAATCACCCAATCCAAAAGGTGGTGAGTACCAAAAGCTCACTGTCCAATGTATAGACTGTACGAAGGGAATGACTTACCATACGCGTAACGTAGCCTATACCACAAGACTACAGAAAATGACCACACTCCTCTTGGTCTGTGCCTTCAAGGCTGACAAAGCCATGCGCTCAGAGAGAAAACAACATGTTTTTTTTTCTCCTTTTCAAAGTGTGTTGGCGGGCGAGAAGTCATCCAAAACAAAAGCTCAGTTCATACATGTTCAGACAATTACAATTACGCTGGTCTGTGTCAGGGTTGTCACGGTGATGTTTCAGTAATAGATCAATTAGTGATCAATATGTTTCTGTCACGGATTCCTCATTCCATGCGCGGGTTCCGGAGGTCTACGTCACCGGCCTCGAGGCGTCACTGAACTGTCTCATTTTGCACACCTGGTTCCAATCCCCCTGATTAGTAATTGTATATATGTGTCCTCTGTTCACCATTGTCTTGTCGGTTATAGTTCCCATGTCCGTTGGTCTGTGAGTACCTGTGCTTTGTTGTTTCGGCTTTCGTACTGCGTGTATTGTGCACTTGTTATTATGAGTCTCGTCCTGTATATTGTTATTATGTGCCTCGTCCTGAGTCTTGTTCTTACGGGTCTCGTCCTATTGTTTTTACGGGTCTCGTCCTGTGTATTGTTGTGCACTTGTTATTACGGGTCCGGTCCTGTGTATTGTTGTGCACTTGTTATTACGGGTCTCGTCCTGTGTATTGTTGTGCACTTGTTATTACGGGTCTCGTCCTGTATTGTTATTATGGGTCTCGTCCTGTATATTGTTATTACGGGTCTCGTCCTGTATATTGTTATTACGGGTCTCGTCCTGTATATTGTTATTACGGGTCTCGTCCTGTATTGTTATTACGGGTCTCGTCCTGTATATTGTTATTAAGGGTCTCGTCCTGTATATTGTTATTACTGGTCTCGTCCTGTATTGTTATTACGGGTCTCGTCCTGTATTGTTATTATGGGTCTCATCCTGTATATTGTTATTACTGGTCTCGTCCTGTATTGTTATTATGGGTCTCGTCCTGTATATTGTTATTACTGGTCTCGTCCTGTATTGTTATTATGGGTCTCGTCCTGTATATTGTTATTACTGGTCTCGTCCTGTATTGTTATTACGGGTCTCGTCCTGTATATTGTTATTACGGGTCTCGTCCTGTATTGTTATTACGGGTCTCGTTCTGTATATTGTTATTACGGGTCTCGTTCTGTATATTGTTATTACAGGACTCGTCCTGTATATTGTTATTACGGGTCTCGTTCTGTATATTGTTATTACAGGACTCGTCCTGTATATTGTTATTACAGGACTCGTTCTGTATATTGTTATTACGGGTCTCGTCCTGTATATTGTTATTACGGGTCTCGTTCTGTATATTGTTATTACAGGACTCGTCCTGTATATTGTTATTACAGGACTCGTTCTGTATATTGTTATTACGCGTCTCGTCCTGTATTGTTATTACGGGTCTCGTCCTGAGTATTGTTATTACTGGTCTCGTCCTGAGTATTGTTGTTACGGGTCTCGTCCTGTATATTGTTGTTACGGGTCTCGTTCTGTATATTGTTATTACGGGTCTCATCCTGTGTATTGTTATTACGCGTCTCGTCCTGTATATTGTTGTTACGGGTCTCGTTCTGTATATTGTTATTACGCGTCTCGTCCTGTATTGTTATTACTGGTCTCGTCCTGAGTATTGTTATTACTGGTCTCGTCCTGAGTATTGTTGTTACGGGTCTCGTCCTGTATATTGTTATTACGGGTCTCGTCCCGTGTATTGTTATTACTGGTCTCGTCCCATGTATTGTTATTACCGGTCTCGTCCCGAGTATTGTTATTACGGGTCTCGTCCCGTGTATTTATTAGAGGTTTAACCTCGCTCTTTTGTTTGGGTTACATCCCTGTGTTGTTGTATACGTGTTGTTTTGGGCTTCGTCCCCCGTGCCTCTCATGGCATGTTGTATTTTTTGGTGGAGTATTAAACCCCCTATTACGTATTCCTTCGTCTGTCTCCAATCATTTATATAACATGACATTTTCAGAGGTGGGTGGGTCGAACATCTCATTCCAAAATCATGGGCATTAATATGGAGTTAGTCCCCCCTTTGCTGCTATTAGCCTCCATTCTACTGGGAAGGCTTTCCACTAGATGTTGGAACATTGCTGCGAGGACTTGCTTCCATTCAGCCACAAGAGCATTAGTGAGGTCTGGCACTGATATTGGGCGATTAGGTCTGGCTCGCAGTCAGATTCATCCCAAAGGTGTTCGATGGGGTTGAGGTCAGGGCTCTGTGCAGGCCAGTCAAGTTCTTCCAACAAGGATCTCGACAAACCATTTCAGTATGGACCTCACTTTGTGCACGGGGGAATTGTCATGCTGAAACAGGAAAGGGCCTTCCCCATACTGTTGCCACAAAGTCGGAAGCACATAATCGTCTAGAATGTCATTGTATGCGTTCTATTGATCACTGGAACTAACAGGCCTAGCTCAAGCTATGAAAAACAGCCCCAGACCATTATTCCTCCTCCACCAAACTTTACAGTTGGCACTATGCATTGGGGCAGGTAGCATTCTCCTGGCATCTGCCAAACCCAGATTTGTCTGTCGGACTGCCAGATGGCGAAGCGTGATTCATCACTCCAGAGTCCAATGGTGGTGTAAAACTCCAGCAGACGCTCTGCATTGCGCATGGTGATCTCAGGCTTGTGTGCGGCTGCTCGGCCATGGAAACCCATTTCATGAAGCTCCTGACGAACAGTTCTTCTGCTGAATTTCCTTCCAGAGGTAGTTTGCAACCAAGGACAGACGATATTTTTGCACTACGCACTTCAGGACTCGGTAGTCCCGTTCTGTGAGCTTGTGTGGCCTACCACTTCGCGGCTGAGCCGTTGTTGCTTCTAGATATTTCCACTTCACAATAACAGCACCTACAGTTGACCAGGGCAGCTGTAGCAGGACAGAAATTTGACAAACTGACCTGTTGGAAAGCTGGTATCCTATGACGGTGCCACGTTGAAAGTCACTGAACTCTTCAGTAAGGCCATTCTACTACCAATGTTTGTCTATGGAGATTGCATGGCTGCGTGCTCGATGTTATAAACCTGTCAGGAACAGGTGTGACTTAAATAGCCGAATCCACTAATTTGAAGGGGTGTCCACATACTTTTGAATATATATTGTAAGTAAAATCACATATGGTGTGACTAGATATTTACATAGTAAGTATCTTGTACTTATAAGTTTCTCAATACTAACTTTGGGACAAGAAATATACTATATAATTTAATTTAGTTACTTGTATTTACTAAGTTAATATGTAGTACTTACTTCCTCAGTTCCCAGTAAGTACGTTTCACTTTTTGTTACTAGGTATTTACCTAGTTGTTACCTAGTAATTACCGGGCTGTAAAATGTAGGGTTACCATGGGGAGAGAGAGAGTAATTTTTTTGTTGATAGATAGATAGAGAGAGAGAGAGAGAGAGAGTAATTTTTTTGTTGATAGATAGATAGAGAGAGAGAGAGAGAGAGAGAGAGAGAGAGAGAGAGAGAGAGAGAGAGAGAGAGAGAGAGAGAGAGAGAGAGAGAGAGAGAGAGAGAGAGAGAGAGAGAGAGAGAGATTGATTGATTGATTGATTGATTGATTGATTGATTGATTGAGAGATTGAGAGATAGATAGAGATGCTCCCTCCACTTCTCCCTACCTCCCTCCGGAGAGATGCCCTCTTATTGGCTGCTCCTTCTACTTCTCCCCATCTCTGTCCTCCTGTACACATTTCATTAGACTAATATCTCTGTCCTCCTGTACACATTTCATTAGACTAATATCTCTGTCCTCCTACTGTAGGAGGCAGGCAGACAGGCACTACTATACACTACTGTACACTACTATACACTACTATACACTAATATATACTACTATACACTATTATACACTGCTATACACTACTATATACTACTATACACTACTATACATTACTATACACTACTATACACTACCATACACTATTATACACTGCTATACACTACTATATACTACTATAACTACTATATACTACTATACACTACTATATCAAATAAAATCAAACCAAATTTTATTTGTCACATACACATGGTTAGCAGATGTTAATACGAGTGTAGCGAAATGCTTGTGCTTCTAGTTCCTATTACTATAGGCAGGCAGCACTATACTGTAGTTTACTGTAGGAGTCAGGCAGGCAGCACTATACTGTCGTTTCCTGTAGGAGGCAGGCAGCACTATACTGTCGTTTCCTGTAGGAGGCAGGCAGCACTATACTGTCGTTTCCTGTAGGAGGCAGGCAGGCAGCACTATACTGTAGTTTAATGTAGGAGGCAGACAGGCAGCACTATACTGTAGCTTACTGTAGGAGGCAGGCAGCACTATACTGTAGTTTACTGTAGGAGGCAGGCAGGCAGCACTATACTGTAGCTTCCTGTAGGAGGCAGGCAGGCAGCACAATACTGTAGTTTCCTGTAGGAGGCAGGCAGCACTATACTGTAGTTTCCTGTAGGAGGCAGGCAGCACTATACTGTAGCTTCCTGTAGGAGGCAGGCAGCACTATACTGTAGTTTACTGTAGGATGCAGGCAGGCAGCACAATACTGTAGTTTCCTGTAGGAGGCAGGCAGCACTATACTGTAGTTTACTGTAGGAGGCAGGCAGCACTATACTGTAGTTTCCTGTAGGAGGCAGGCAGGCAGCACAATACTGTAGTTTCCTGTAGGAGGCAGGCAGCACTATACTGTAGTTTACTGTAGGAGGCAGGCAGCACTATACTGTAGTTTCCTGTAGGAGGCAGGCAGCACTATACTGTAGTTTACTGTAGGAGGCAGGCAGCACTATACTGTAGTTTACTGTAGGAGGCAGGCAGCACTATACTGTAGTTTACTGTAGGAGGCAGGCAGCACTATACTGTAGTTTACTGTAGGAGGCAGGCAGCACTATACTGTAGCTTCCTGTAGGAGGCAGGCAGCACTATACTGTAGTTTACTGTAGGATGCAGGCAGGCAGGCAGCACTATACTGTAGTTTCCTGTAGGATGCAGGCAGGCAGGCAGCACTATACTGTAGTTTACTGTAGGAGGCAGGCAGCACTATACTGTAGTTTCCTGTAGGAGGCAGGCAGCACTATACTGTAGTTTCCTGTAGGAGGCAGGCAGCACTATACTGTAGTTTACTGTAGGAGGCAGGCAGGCAGGCAGCACTATACTGTAGTTTACTGTAGGAGGCAGGCAGGCAGCACTATACTGTAGTTTACTGTAGGAGGCAGGCAGGCAGCACTATACTGTAGCTTCCTGTAGGAGGCAGGCAGGCAGCACAATACTGTAGTTTCCTGTAGGAGGCAGGCAGCACTATACTGTAGTTTCCTGTAGGAGGCAGGCAGCACTATACTGTAGCTTCCTGTAGGAGGCAGGCAGCACTATACTGTAGTTTACTGTAGGATGCAGGCAGGCAGCACAATACTGTAGTTTCCTGTAGGAGGCAGGCAGCACTATACTGTAGTTTACTGTAGGAGGCAGGCAGCACTATACTGTAGTTTCCTGTAGGAGGCAGGCAGGCAGCACAATACTGTAGTTTCCTGTAGGAGGCAGGCAGCACTATACTGTAGTTTACTGTAGGAGGCAGGCAGCACTATACTGTAGTTTCCTGTAGGAGGCAGGCAGCACTATACTGTAGTTTACTGTAGGAGGCAGGCAGCACTATACTGTAGTTTACTGTAAGAGGCAGGCAGCACTATACTGTAGTTTACTGTAGGAGGCAGGCCGCACTATACTGTAGCTTCCTGTAGGAGGCAGGCAGCACTATACTGTAGCTTCCTGTAGGAGGCAGGCAGCACTATACTGTAGTTTACTGTAGGATGCAGGCAGGCAGGCAGCACTATACTGTAGTTTACTGTAGGATGCAGGCAGGCAGGCAGCACTATACTGTAGTTTACTGTAGGAGGCAGGCAGCACTATACTGTAGTTTCCTGTAGGAGGCAGGCAGCACTATACTGTAGTTTCCTGTAGGAGGCAGGCAGCACTATACTGTAGTTTACTGTAGGAGGCAGGCAGCACTATACTGTAGCTTACTGTAGGAGGCAGGCAGGCAGCACTATACCCTAGTTTACTGTAGGAGGCAGGCAGGCAGCACTATACTGTAGCTTCCTGTAGGAGGCAGGCAGGCAGCACTATACTGTAGTTTCCTGTAGGAGGCAGGCAGCACTATACTGTAGTTTCCTGTAGGAGGCAGGCAGGCAGCACTATACTGTAGTTTCCTGTAGGAGGCAGGCAGCACTATACTGTAGTTTCCTGTAGGAGGCAGGCAGCACTATACTGTAGTTTCCTGTAGGAGGCAGGCAGCACTAGCAGTGCTCTTTGTTCTGGCTTGATGTCTTCTTTAATCAGCCTATCACTCTGGAGGCTGATGGTGGAGAGAAAAGGTCTTTGCATTTACTGCTTCGATGGACCAAACAATTTAAAGGTCAAGTGGATTTCATTATTACCTCCAACAGCTGAGAATCCAGCTCTCTTTATTCACTGAGTTAGATGTTTCCCCAATCATCAGGGCGATATTGGTGCATCGCTCTTCCTTCCATCCTAAAGACTGTTAGGTTATGTAAACATATCTTTAAAGATTTCCAGACTGGTTATTTAAGATGTTTTTATTGGACAGGTGGGATGGCTGTCTACTGCATACAAGTATCAAATGATGTCACTCTATAGTCACACCTGGAATCCTGAATTCTCATCACAGGCCTCTCTGCTGTTAAACAGTTTCTACTGAAACTCCAATTCCCTTTTATACTGTATCCTAGTGGAGTATGGTTGATGTGTCATCACTCTGCAAACACTCGCTATGGACCAAAAAGCCCTGGTCAAAAGTAGTGCATTAAATAGGGAATAGGGTACCATTTGGGATGCAGACAGTGGTTGAGGTGGTACAGTAAGTCACTCCGTATGGGGCTTGTAAGGCTGTTAATGACAGTTCCTAGACTGAAGCCTCTACTGCCTCAGTCTGCCCTGCAGAGTTCACTCTGTTCCCTCTGTTCCCTCTGTATCACTGTTCCCTCTGTTCCCTCTGTTCCCTCTGTTCCCTCTGTATCTCTGTTCCCTCTGTATCTCTGTTCCCACTGTTCCTGTATCTCTGTTCCCTCTGTTCCCTCTGTTCCCACTGTTCCCTCTGTTCCCTCTGTATCTCTGTTCCCTCTGTATCTCTGTTCCCTCTGTTCCCACTGTTCCCTCTGTATCTCTGTTCCCTCTGTTCCCTCTGTTCCCTCTGTTCCCTCTGTATCCCTGTTCCCTCTGTTCCCTCTGTATCCCTGTTCCCTCTGTCTCTCTGTCCTTCTGTCTCTCCGTTCCCTCTGTCTCTCTGTCCCTCTGTATCCCTGTTCCCTCTGTCTCTCTGTCCTTCTGTCTCTCCGTTCCCTCTGTCTCTCTGTCCTTCTGTCTCTCCGTTCCCTCTGTCTCTCTGTCTTTCTGTCTCTCCGTTCCCTCTGTCTCTCTGTCCTTCTGTCTCTCCGTTCCCTCTGTCTCTCTGTCCTTCTGTCTCTCTGTTCCCTCTGTCTCTCTGTCCCTCTGTCTCTCTGTCCTTCTGTCTCTCTGTTCCCTCTGTCTCTCTGTCCTTCTGTCTCTATGTTCCCTCTGTCTCTCTGTCCTTCTGTCTCTCTGTTCCCTCTGTCTCTCTGTCCTTCTGTCTCTCTGTTCCCTCTGTCTCTCTGTCCTTCTGTCTCTCTGTTCCCTCTGTCTCTCTGTCCTTCTGTCTCTCCGTTCCCTCTGTCTCTCTGTCCTTCTGTCTCTCTGTTCCCTCTGTCTCTCTGTCCTTCTGTCTCTCCGTTCCCTTTGTCTCTCTGTCCTTCTGTCTCTCTGTTCCCTCTGTCTCTGTCCTTCTGTCTCTCTGTTCCCTCTGTCTCTCTGTCCTTCTGTCTCTCTGTTCCCTCTGTCTCTCTGTCCTTCTGTCTCTTTGTTGCCCTTGTCTCTCTGTGATTCTCTCTTTGTTCCCTCTGTCTCTCTGTCCTTCTGTCTCTCCGTTCCCTCTGTCTCTCTGTCCTTCTGTCTCTCTGTTCCCTCTGTCTCTCTGTCCTTCTGTCTCTTTGTTGCACTTGTCTCTCTGTGATTCTCTCTTTGTTCCCTCTGTCTCTCTGTGATTCTCTCTCTTTGTTCCTTCTGTTCCCTCAGTCTCGCTGTTCCTTCTGTCTCTCTGTCCTTCTCCTTCTCTTTGTTCTCTCTGTATCTCTGTTCCCCCTGTATTTCTCTTCCCTCTGTCTCTCCAACACAACACAGCTCCTGCTGGGGCAGAATATTGGAAACAGTTAACATTTTAATGTAGCAATTACAGCAACAACAAAATGGAATAGATTGGAAAACACAACAGAACGAGTCAGAGATTTGGATGACTTGGTGCGTTGATGAACTCGTGGTAAATAAAGAACATATGGGACAGTAGTGTACAGATGTAGTATCTTAATTTGATCACCCTGTTGCAGGATTTTGTTTTTGGCATTGCATTACATTTAGTGTATTTGAGGTTTAAAATGGCTTTAGAAGTTTGTAATTTCCTCTTTGTAATTTCAGACTTACAAAAAATGTATCATCCCTACAAAAAATGTCCATTAATTATGATCCACTTAAAATGCACATTTCCTGTTGTTGCAGGATTATTTTCCTGCTGCAGCAAACTGGCTCAAATTAAGATCCTACATCTGTAAGAGAGTAAGTTGTGTGTTCTTCTTTCTCAGTTTGATTTGTTTTGTTATTTGTGAGAAGATATATTGTAGCTGCCGGTAACGTCTCAAGAGGAGATATATTGTAGCTGCCGGTAACGTCTCAAGAGGTGATATATTGTAGCTGCCGGTAACGTCTCAAGAGGAGATATATTGTAGTTGCCGGTAACGTCTAAAGAGGAGATATATTGTAGTTGCCGGTAACGTCTCAAGAGGAGATATATTGTAGTTGCCGGTAACGTCTAAAGAGGAGATATATTGTAGGTGCCGGTAACGTCTAAAGAGGAGATATATTGTAGTTGCCGGTAACGTCTAAAGAGGTGATATATTGTAGCTGCCGGTAACGTCTAAAGAGGAGATATATTGTAGTTGCCGGTAACGTCTAAAGAGGAGATATATTGTAGTTGCCGGTAACGTCTCAAGAGGAGATATATTGTAGCTGCCGTAACGTCTAAAGAGGAGATATATTGTAGTTGCCGGTAACGTCTCAAGAGGAGATATATTGTAGCTGCCGGTAACGTCTCAAGAGGAGATATATTGTAGTTGCCGGTAACGTCTCAAGAGGAGATATATTGTAGCTGCCGGTAACGTCTAAAGAGGAGATATATTGTAGTTGCCGGTAACGTCTCAAGAGGAGATATATTGTAGGTGCCGGTAACGTCTCAAGAGGAGATATATTGTAGCTGCCGTAACGTCTAAAGAGGAGATATATTGTAGCTGCCGGTAACGTCTCAAGAGGAGATATATTGTAGTTGCCGGTAACGTCTAAAGAGGAGATATATTGTAGTTGCCGGTAACGTCTAAAGAGGAGATATATTGTAGCTGCCGGTAACGTCTAAAGAGGAGATATATTGTAGCTGCCGGTAACGTCTAAAGAGGAGATATATTGTAGCTGCCGGTAACGTCTCAAGAGGAGATATATTGTAGTTGCCGGTAACGTCTAAAGAGGAGATATATTGTAGCTGCCGGTAACGTCTAAAGAGGAGATATATTGTAGCTGCCGGTAACGTCTAAAGAGGAGATATATTGTAGCTGCCGGTAACGTCTCAAGAGGAGATATATTGTAGTTGCCGGTAACGTCTAAAGAGGAGATATATTGTAGCTGCCGGTAACGTCTAAAGAGGAGATATATTGTAGCTGCCGGTAACGTCTAAAGAGGAGATATATTGTAGCTGCCGGTAACGTCTAAAGAGGAGATATATTGTAGTTGCCGGTAACGTCTCAAGAGGAGATATATTGTAGTTGCCGGTAACGTCTAAAGAGGAGATATATTGTAGGTGCCGGTAACGTCTAAAGAGGAGATATATTGTAGCTGCCGGTAACGTCTAAAGAGGAGATATATTGTAGTTGCCGGTAACGTCTAAAGAGGAGATATATTGTAGTTGCCGGTAACGTCTAAAGAGGACATATATTGTAGTTGCCGGTAACGTCTAAAGAGGAGATATATTGTAGTTGCCGGTAACGTCTAAAGAGGAGATATATTGTAGTTGCCGGTAACGTCTAAAGAGGAGATATATTGTAGGTGCCGGTAACGTCTAAAGAGGAGATATATTGTAGCTGCCGGTAACGTCTCAAGAGGAGATATATTGTAGGTGCCGGTAACGTCTAAAGAGGAGATATATTGTAGCTGCCGGTAACGTCTCAAGAGGAGATATATTGTAGGTGCCGGTAACGTCTAAAGAGGAGATATATTGTAGCTGCCGGTAACGTCTCAAGAGGAGATATATTGTAGGTGCCGGTAACGTCTAAAGAGGAGATATATTGTAGCTGCCGGTAACGTCTCAAGAGGAGATATATTGTAGTTGCCGGTAACGTCTCAAGAGGAGATATATTGTAGTTGCCGGTAACGTCTAAAGAGGAGATATATTGTAGGTGCCGGTAACGTCTAAAGAGGAGATATATTGTAGCTGCCGGTAACGTCTCAAGAGGAGATATATTGTAGGTGCCGGTAACGTCTAAAGAGGAGATATATTGTAGCTGCCGGTAACGTCTCAAGAGGAGATATATTGTAGGTGCCGGTAACGTCTAAAGAGGAGATATATTGTAGCTGCCGGTAACGTCTCAAGAGGAGATATATTGTAGTTGCCGGTAACGTCTCAAGAGGAGATATATTGTAGTTGCCGGTAACGTCTAAAGAGGAGATATATTGTAGTTGCCGGTAACGTCTCAAGAGGAAGACATCCGATTCATTGAACATGTTTATTTACTAAACAAGAAACTAAACTCTGGATGTTATTAATACAAATGGAGAACAAAATAGATTGTCAATAGACTGAACCTTTCACTTCTTATTTTGTGTGTGTGTGTGTGTGTGTGTGTGTGTGTGTGTGTGTGTGTGTGTGTGTGTGTGTGTGTGTGTGTGTGTTTATTTGATGTGAGTGAGCACATTACAAAAAACGTGTCATACATATGAGATTCACAGTATACTGCTGTTTCAGTTCTTTCCCAGATCATGCCCCAGGTAATCAAAGTATTCTCTGTGTGCCATATGTTGTATTGAGGACTGTGCATGTTCCACCACTGTTAGTGCACCTGGTCCACTCCTATCTTCTTGGCTCTGAGACACAGGTTGTATTCATCACACTACACTCTCAAGGTCAATCCCTCCTTGTCCTAGGAAAACAACATGCATGGAGAATTAAAACACTACAGAAAGTATGGTAATATCCCAATCAGAAACCTTTATTCCCAAAGTACATTTACATGTACCGGTAATTTGACCTGGTGAAATGGTGCTGACAACAATGAACAAAATAATGTAAACATACTCCACACACTGTGTAGTACACTATAGAGACAAAACAGAAACAGGACATGGGTAACAGAACAATTACACGTAATAAACATATAATAAACAACTATTACTGTACATAAGAGTTATGCTAATGTTCTCTAATGACCTCTGTTATTAAACTATAATCAGCAATTCAATACTTTAATGACTAAAACACATTTATGTTTTCATTTTTTTTAATCGATGAGAATGATTCTAATGATAAACTTAGTGTTTCTACAATGTCCTGCAGTTCTGTGTTCCAATGTTTCAACTGCGGGGTGACCATTTCAGTCGATGCCATTGTCACTGAGATATCAGACTCTATTCAAATGACCGCCATTTACACTGAGTGGACAAAACATAAGGAACACCTGCTCTTTCCATGACAGTCTGATCAGGTGAATCCAGGTGAAAGCTATGATCCCTTATTGATGTCACTTGTTAAATCCACTTCAATCAGTGTAGATGAAGGAAAGGAGACAGGTTAAAGAAGGATTTTTAAGCCTTGAGACATGGATTGTGTATGTGTGCCATTCAGAGGGTGAATGGATGGGGTATGGTAGTAGGTGCCAGGCAGGCGCACCGGTTTAAGTGTGTCAAGAACTGCAATGCTGCTGGGTTTTTCACACTCAACAGTTTCCTGTGTGTATCAAGAATGGTCCACCACTCAAAGGACATTCAGCCAACTTGACACAACTGTGGGAAGCATTGGCGTCAACATTGGCCAGCATCCCTGTGGAACGTTTTTGACACCTTGTAGAGTCTATGCCCCCACGAATTCAGGCGATTCTGGGGGAAAAAGGGGGAAAAAGGGGGGATGCAACTCAATATTAGGAAGGTGTTCTTAATGTTTTGTACACTCAATATATAATGAGTGGTTATTAACACCCTGTGACTCATTCCTGCGACAAATATCTCTGCATGACATCCGTTCTGGAGGGACTCTCACTGGACCAGTCACAGTCCAATACTCCAAGATGGCTGGCAGACAGCAGACACAGCTGGTGTTTCCCTCCAAAACATGAAGACAAAGCACCATGAAGTAAACAAACTAACTCAAATGCTTAGCTTCTTATCTCCACCCTGCAGCCCGTCTTCACTGTGATTGGCCACGCACGCCGGGGTCTCAGTGGTGGCGATAAGGAGGAGGAAGTGGGTGGAAGGAGGACGAAAGGTGACAATGAGGGCTTTTCTGGAATGCCAAACCAGATTTACCACACTTGCTTGCTGCAGCATGCTACATAACCAAACCAGCCCAAATCTCTTATCTAAAGGCTATGGTGTGATCTTTAGACCTAGAATCGGAGTAGTCTTATTGTTTGTCAGTTTGACTCCCTCCAAGCCCTCAGTGAGATAGCTCCCAGTCAGCGAGGTGAGCGTTGTAAAACCCTGACTAAGCCAGTCTTCCCACAATCAGCCCCTGCTTTCTGGGAGCCACTCACTCAGGGACGGTTGTTGCTGGCTCTGCTCTGGCTGTGCGTCTTACTAATGGAGTACCACAGCCAGAAGAGCAGCGTTAGAGCCCCCTTGCCTTCCCCACTACGACTGCTAAGGGAGACATCTTCCCACTGCATGACACTCTGAAGCCCAGAGATAACAAGCAAGCGGGTCATCACTGTCTGCATGTGAATGTGTGTTTTCATCTGTGGTAAACACAAGAGTATTTTATTTTAAATGTTGTGCTTCGTAGCTTATTATTTCATATGTGAATGATTTCATAGCTGTTTTAAGTGGAGGAGCGACTCTTCTCAAGATGACTTTAATTTTGAAAGGTTCCTCCACTAAGCTCTCTTCAGGCTCATTAGTGCTGGGTAAGTGCAGTGTACAGTACTTAGATGCCCTAAGAGGTTTCACTCTTTCACTGTCTTTATCTCTATGTAATCTCTGTCTTTATCTCCATGTTATCTCTGTCTTTATCTCCATGTTATCTCTGTCTTTATCTCCATGTTAATCTCTGTCTTTATCTCCATGTTATCTGTCTTTATCTCCACATTATCTCTGTCTTTTTCTCCATGTCACCTTTTCCTTTTTCCTTTGTTGTGATCAAACTGGATGCATCACAGGACAGATAGTACGTTTAAGAACACAGTCATATCAAAACACACGTCTAGATCTAGTGTTGTTGTCAGTTAATTTCAGTAGGTGCCTATAGTCAGGTCTATATCAACCTCACCCATCCTAAGATGTACAGTGCCTTCAGAAAGTATTCATACCCCTTGACTTAATCCACATTTTGTTGTGTTACAGCCTGAATTCAAAATGGATTAAATACTTCTTCTTTTTTTTATCTCACCCATCTACACACAATACCCCATAATTTCAAAGTGAAAACATGTTTTTAGACATTTTAGCAAAATTATTTAAAATTAAATACATAAATATCTAATTTACATACAGTACCAGTCAAAGGTTTGAACACAGCTACTCATTCAAGGGTTTATTCTTAATTTTTTACTATTTTTTACATTGAAGAATAATAGTGAAGACATCAACTATGAAATAACACATATGGAATCATGTAGTAACCAAAAAACTGTTTAAAAAATCAAGAGATATTTTATATTTTTGATTGTTCAAAGTAGCCACCCTTTGCCTTGATGACAGCTTTGCACACTCTTGGCATTCTCTCAACCAGCTTCACCTGGAATGCTTTTCCAACAGTCTTGAAGGATTTACCACATATGTTGATCACTTGTTGGCTGCTTTTCCTTCACTCTGTGGTCCAACTCATACCAAACCATCTCAGTTGGGTTGAGGTGGGTGATTGTGGAGGCCAGGCCATCTGATGCAGCACTCCATCACTCTCCTTCTTGGTCAAATAGCCCTTACACAGCCTGGAGGTGTGTTGGGTCATTGTCCTGTTGAAAACAAATGATAGTCCCACTAAGTCAAACCAGGTGGGATGGCGTATCGCTGCAGAATGCAGTGGTAGCCATGCTGGTTAAGTGTGCCTTGAATTCTAAATAAATCACAGACAGTGTCAGCAACAAAGCACCCCCACACCATCACACCTCCTCCTCCATGCTTCACGGTGGGAACCACACACACGGAGATCAACCGTTCACCTACTCTGTATCTCACAAAGACACAGCGGTTGGAAGCAAAAATCTCAAATTTGGACTCGTCAGCCCACAGGGCAGATTTCCACCGGTCTAATGTCCATTGCTCGTGTTTCTTGGCCCATGCAAGTCTCTTCTTCTTATTGGTGTCCTTTAGTAGTGGTTTCTTTGCATCAATTCGACCATCAAGGCCTGAATCATGCAGTCTCTTCTGAACAATTAATGTTGAGATTTGTCTGTTACTAGAACTCTGTGAAGCATTTATTTGAGCTGCAATTTCTGAGGCTGGTAACTCTAATGAACTTATCCTCTGCAGCAGAGGTAACTTCCTTTCCTGTGGCGATCCTCATGAGAGCCAGTTTCATCATAGCGCTTCATGGTTTTTGCGTTTGCACTTGAAGAAACTTTCAAAGTTCTTGAAATTTTGGGGATTGACTGACCTTCATGTTTTAAAGTAATGATGGACTGTCATTTCTCTTAGCTTATTTGAGCTGTTCATGCCATAATATGGACTTGGTCTTTTACAAAATAGGGCTATCTTCTGTATACCACCGCTACCTTTTCACAACACAATGTGAAATGAATATGGTTGATTTTTAAGGTTTGGGAAAAGTGCAGTGAATAGTGCCACTTTTTAGGATGTCAATATAAATGTATGTATTTATGGTTGTTTGTAATTTTGTCTTACGTTTTAATCATTATATGTGTTACTGTTTTTATCATCGAGGGCCACTTTGGAAACAAGCGTTTTAATTCATACTTTCAAGTGATTTCAAGTGTACATTTTGTTGCATATCTCTGTTAACCAAAATAAATTCAATTCAACTGATTGGCTCAAACGCATTAAGAAGGTAAGACATTCTACAAATTAACTTTTAACAAAGCACACCTGTCAATTGAAATGCATTCCAGGTGACTACCTCAATGAGCTGTTTGAGAGAATGCCAAGAGTGTGCAAAGCTGTCATCAAGACAGAGGGTGGCTATTTGAAGAATATCAAATATAAAATAAATATTGATTTGTTTAACACTTGTTTTGGTAACTACATGATTCCATATGTGTTATTTCATAGTTTTGATCTCTTCACTATTATTCTACAATGTAGAACCCCGACCTCCCGGGTGGCGCAGTGGTCTAGGGCACTGCATCGCAGTCCTAGCTGCGCCACCAGAGTCTCTGGGTTCGCGCCCAGGCTGTGCTGGGTTCGCGCCCAGGCTCTGTCGCAGCCGGCCGCAACCGGGAGGTCCGTGGGGCGACGCACAATTGGCATAGCGTCGTCCGGGTTAGGGAGGGTTTGGACGGTAGGGATATCCTTGTCTCAGTATGTAAAAAATAAAAAATAAAATGTAATAAAATGTATGCACTCTACTGTAAGTCGCTCTGGATAAGAGCGTCTGCTAAATGACTAAAATGTAAAATGTAGTAAAAATAAAGGAAAACCCTGGAATGAGTAGGTGTGTCGCAACTTTTGACTGGTACTGTACGTTTTCACACCCTTGAGTCAATACATTTTAGAATTAGCTTTGGAAGTGAATACATTTGTGAGTCAACTCCAGGTTATATTTGGCCTTGTCTTTTAGGTTATTGTCTTACTGAAAGGTGAATTTGTCTCACAGTGTCTGTTGGAAAGCAGACTGAACTAGGTTTTCCTCTAGGATTTTTCCTATGCTTACCTCTATTCCGTTTATTTTTATCCTAAAAAAACTCCCTAGTCCTTGCCGATGACAAGCATATCCATAACATGATGCAGCCACCACCATGCTTGAAAATATGAAGAGTGGTACTTAGTGATGTGTTGTATTGGATTTCCCTTTGTAATCATGACATACAGTTCATTTCTTTGCCACATTTTTTAAAGTTTTATTTGAGAACCTTATTGCAAACAGGATGCATGGTTTGGAATATTTAAATTTTTGTACAGGGTTCCTTCTTTTCACTCTGTCATTTAGGTTAGTATTGTGGAGTAACTACAATGTTGTTGATCCATCCTCAGTTTTCTCTTATCACAGCCATGAAACTCTGTAATTGTTTTAAAGTCACAATTGGCCCCATGGTGAAATCCCTGAGCGGTTTCTTTCCTCTCCAGCATCTGAGTTAGGAAGGACGCCTGTATCTTTGTAGTAACTGGGTGTATTGATACACCATCCAAAGTGTAATTAATAACTTCACCATGCTCAAAGGGATATTTAATGTCTGCTTTTTTCTATTTTTACCAACAGCTACAGACCACATCACAGGCAGATGTCTGTAGTGATGTGAAAGCTCTGGCCAATCCAAATGGTAAGGTCTCTCTGTGTGCACTCTGTTAGGTACTGTGTTATCCATAGATTGTTTAATGTTATTATCATTTTTAAATAGGAGACATAATTATATTCTATGAATAGCTGATACTGTTATTACCTCTGATGAACACAAGTGAATGTAACAAAATAAACCGTTTGGGAACTGAATGTGTGGGGCTGCATTCCAAATGGCACCATATTCCTTTAATAAGTACTAAAGTAGTGCACTACAGCCCTATGGGTCCTGGTCTAAAGTAGTGCACTACAACCCTATGGGTCCTGGTCTAAAGTAGTGCACTACAACCCTATGGGTCCTGGTCTAAAGTAGTGCACTACAACCCTATGGGTCCTGGTCTAAAGTAGTGCACTACAGCCCTATGGGTCCTGGTCTAAAGTAGTGCACTACAACCCTATGGGTCCTGGTCTAAAGTAGTGCGTGCACTACATAGGGAATAGGGTACCTGGTCTAAAGTAGTGCACTACAGCCCTATGGGCCCTGGTCTAAAGTAGTGCACTACATAGGGAATAGGGTACCTGGTCTAATGCAGTGCACTACAGCCCTATGGTCTAAAGTAGTGCACTACATAGGGAATAGGGTACCTGGTCTAATGTAGTGCACTACAGCCCTATGGGCCCTGGTCTAAAGTAGTGCACTACAGCCCTATGGGTCCTGGTCTAAAGTAGTGCACTACAGCCCTATGGGCCCTGGTCTAAAGTAGTGCACTACAGTCCTATGGGTCCTGGTCTAAAGTAGTGCACTACAGACCTATGGGTCCTGGTCTAAAGTAGTGCACTACAGCCCTATGGGTCCTGGTCTAAAGTAGTGCACTACAGCCCTATGGGCCCTGGTCTAAAGTAGTGCACTACAGCCCTATGGGCCCTGGTCTAAAGTAGTGCACTACAGTCCTATGGGTCCTGGTCTAAAGTAGTGCACTACAGCCCTATGGGTCCTGGTCTAAAGTAGTGCACTACAACCCTATGGGTCCTGGTCTAAAGTAGTGCGTGCACTACATAGGGAATAGGGTACCTGGTCTAAAGTAGTGCACTACAGCCCTATGGGCCCTGGTCTAAAGTAGTGCACTACATAGGGAATAGGGTACCTGGTCTAATGCAGTGCACTACAGCCCTATGGTCTAAAGTAGTGCACTACATAGGGAATAGGGTACCTGGTCTAATGTAGTGCACTACAGCCCTATGGGCCCTGGTCTAAAGTAGTGCACTACAGCCCTATGGGTCCTGGTCTAAAGTAGTGCACTACAGCCCTATGGGCCCTGGTCTAAAGTAGTGCACTACAGCCCTATGGGCCCTGGTCTAAAGTAGTGCACTACAGACCTATGGGTCCTGGTCTAAAGTAGTGCACTACAGCCCTATGGGTCCTGGTCTAAAGTAGTGCACTACAGCCCTATGGGCCCTGGTCTAAAGTAGTGCACTACAGCCCTATGGGCCCTGGTCTAAAGTAGTGCACTACAGTCCTATGGGTCCTGGTCTAAAGTAGTGCACTACAGCCCTATGGGCCCTGGTCTAAAGTAGTGCACTACAGCCCTATGGGCCCTGGTCTAAAGTAGTGCACTACAGCCCTATGGGTCCTGGTCTAAAGTAGTGCACTACAGCCCTATGGGTCCTGGTCTAAAGTAGTGCACTACAGCCCTATGGGCCCTGGTCTAAAGTAGTGCCTAATAAATAAAGTATAATTTGGGACACTTCTGGGATGATCATTTTCTGTCAATCTTCAGAATGGACCAAACAGGAGCGCTTTCATAATCTGACCCGTCGTTTGGTTCAAAGCTCTATTTTCCCAGGCGTCCCCAACGGACAAGCATCACTTTACACCCATTATGCATAATATTCTCCTGTGCTCCTCCAACTCTTTGCTATGTTTTGTCAGGTTTATTTTGCTGGAAAGTACTTGAAAGTTGGAGATCTCGCCTGTTATAATATCAGGGGCTCTTAAATTAAACATTCGGGCACAACATGCATTGGCTGCCACGATGATTAGCACCATTGAAAAAATGACTTTTTTAAAACATTTTATTAGTAAATACATTTGTATGCAGCCATGCTTGTTCTCCACTAAAAGCTTGTTTCAGGAGGGGGAATGGCAGAGACAATGAGTCTACTCTCATTTCTCATGTCATTTGTCAAGATCTTAAAAGGAAAAATAGATGTCAGGCTGCTCCTTATTATAGTCGGAAGAGTAGATTAATCAACATAATGCATTCAACCAATTATGTTTGATTTGATCTGGCTAGTATGGTATTTGAATACAAATCCTCCTTGATTTACAACCCTTCATGTATTGCTGGGACTGTAGGTAAGCGGGTTGGGAAAGATGCAGGAAGAATTCCTACTGACTATATGAACAGTACATAAGCATAGAGAACATTTAAACGAGTGGTCCACTTGACAGTGGTTTCTAAGGGGGGGGGGGTCCCTTTTTTTAATCAAGTTCACTTCAGTTACGGCAAGTGCTCGTATTAAAATATCGTAGGGTAATTTTACTGAGTCGGTATAACAGGATGCAATCACCAATGCATGGTTTACTGAGACTCAGCAATATCATCTGAAGATAGTGAACATAGGTCGGTCAGTTATGGACTGTGGCCTACCGACACATTTGGACAATGAAGTGTTTGAGGGGGGGAAAATAGGGAGACACACTATCACATAAACAATCTCTTTAGAATTTCGATTCATTCTATTCACAAAACATACAATACATGACAGAGTAAAGAACAGTTATAGACAAAAACAACACAGGATAATATTACATGAAATTAAGAAAGAAAATAATGCATTGTTAAGACACAAAGAGACAGCAGAAGTATTACTGACACACTGTACTTACCATTTTGGCTCAGGATGCCATCGCTTCCTTTCAGATCTAGTTGGCATCCGAATTTCTGATTTAGTCATGAACACGACTCTGTGCACCTTCTGTTCTCATGATCGTGAGAATACAGCGATTGTAACTACATACAGAGACATCTGGACAGAATAGAGGATTTTGCAGGTTCAGCTGGAGAATGTTCCAGACGAAGGTATGATTAGTATGACTAGGATGTTACCATAGCAGTCTGGTCAGTGTTCCATTTAAGAATTTCTTGAAGGTAGCATGCAATTTTTCTAACGTCTTGTTTTTCTTTGTCCATTAGCCTACTTTCAGTCTCATTTTCCCTCGTTAAATCTTTTCTCTCCTTTTCCATTTCCTTCATTCTTCTAAGCCCCCCCCCCCCCCCCTCCCTCTCTTTCTCTGTGAGTTCCGCTAGGTCTCACAGAGACTGATTGATTGCCTCTGGTGTTGGCTACCCAGAGGCCTCAGCTGGCAATGTCAAAAGCAGGACAGGTACCCAGGACAGCAGGACCAAGACCCTCTGTGGTCCAGTGTAAAGTCATTGACTAGTGATTGAATAGCAGACTCATCAGATATGTTTTATTTCGTTTTGGGAACAGGTTATTTATCATTTATTTTACTTTGTATTTATTTATTCACACTAAAGAAAATAAGTGAAAGACAGAACAGTACAGATAAAAAACCTGGTAAAAACAGTGTGCAGTTGAGGTTAGAAGCGCAAAAGGGATGATATGAAAACCACACCACAAATATATGTACAACACAAAAATAGTTTGTTCAATCCGTTAAACAAAGCATATTCATTATAATTCTACATGATATACTCAGTATATATAGGAGTGCTTTTATTTTAAAGTTGACATAAATGGAGAGAGAATAAATTGTGAAGAGTACAGTATTTCCACTAGATGTGGTGCCAAGTATGTCATTGTCATGTGATATATTGCCAAATTATCATGTGCTTCAGGGGACCCAATGGACTGATCAATGGACTACTCTACATCTGCCTGTGGTGCAGGTGCTTGTGTCTTGTAGTTAGCCATTTTGCCAATTAAAGGAACACACTGGCGTAAGTTATTCCCTATTATGTAAGTCAATAATTTGCATTGGAAATATTACCCCCCACAGCTGCTGATTTAAACAAAAAAAGAATGACTTCAAGTAAATCACAAATTGGGGGTAAAATATATTTCAAATATTATGCTCACTTTATATGCTCAGTGCCTGTGTCTGTGTACTGATAGGTGGATGTGTGTGGTTGAGTCACTTTCTTCCATTTATTTCAGTTTCTCAAACCCCATTGTGTCCATCTTAATGCGCCGCCATATTTATGATGTGCCGTGAGTCACTAAAGCATTCAGACAAGCTGGCTAGATGCTGGTTTTGATAAAGTGTCGCCCTGCAGTCACCGGGCGAGAAGTGAGGAAATTTACATTTTCCAAGTAAAAAAAATAAAAATATGACTGTGGACTGCAGAGAGAATGGAAGTCAGCAAGGAACAGACGGACCAAGAAACAGACAGAAGACATTAAGGTAACACTTTATTTTAAGGGTCCGTAATAAACCATTTATAAGGCATTTATAAAGTGTGTTCACCGTTTCTTAATAATTTCTCCCACATTTATAAACTGTTTACCAATCATTAGTAAAGTATTTTTGCAGCCCCTAATCTAAAGTGAGCAATATTTATGCTTTATAAATACTTGATAAATGTTTTGAATGACCAGTGTAATTTCTCAAAAAGATGGGCAGACATTCCAGCAGTACCTGGTAAAAGTATAAGCACACAACACAGAATATTTAATGGAATATATACATTACTGTATATATACACATTTGTGAATAACTAGGTTACTAACATTTACCAATGTGGGGGTAATGATGGTGCTCAAACTGTTTGTAAATGGTGCTCAAACTGTTTGTAAATGGTGCTCAAACTGTTTGTAAATGGTGCTCAAACTGTTTGTAAATGGTGCTCAAACTGTTTGTAAATGGTGCTCAAACTGTTTGTAAAGGGTGCTCAAACTGTTTGTAAAGGGTGCTCAAACTGTTTGTAAATGGTGCTCAAACTGTTTGTAAATGGTGCTCAAACTGTTTGTAAATGGTGCTCAAACTGTTTTTAAATGGCGCTCAAACTGTCTGTAAATGGTGCTCAAACTGTTTGTAAATGGTGCTCAAACTGTTTGTAAATGCCTTATAAATGGTTTATAATGGACCCTTAAAATAAAGTGTTACTGAAATAAATAAACAGACAAACCTTTCATAGTGACATTGGAGACTGATTGGTAGCATGCTAAGAGAGTGTTTTCTTAAATTCTGAATGTGAGAGGACTTTAATAACTAGGATATCAGATCTGTGGCCTTTCAAACAGAATAATGGTTTACTTGTTGAAAATATGAAGTATAGTGTATGTTTGACACAGGTATCTATTTTAGGGATAGGTGTTTTCTCCTCTATATGTGGGAAAATGCATCCTCTCCAGTCTGGACATGCATTTTGACTGTGCTTGAAAATGAGATCTTCAAAAAGCCACTTTTCTCATCATCACTGACTGTGCAGCCATGCAGATTTGTGGGTAGTGGGCTTGCGTGTCGTGCCGGGCTGGATGTGTAATCTTCAGGCCTGTCCTGCTGATACCCCCCCACCCCCCATAACCGGCTGGCATATACTGTAGGCCTATTTCACCACATACGTTTCCTGAATTCTATTTTTTATATTTATACCCGCTCATTAGATGCAGCAGTAGGTTTCTGGCCTGTGAGTAAGAGGAGAAATACGCTTGGCTTTTGTTCAACATTTGCAAAAAAGGCCTTTGAAATGAAAATGAAAATGAAATGAACACACTGCACAGATGTATAAAATATGTAACACTTGCCTCCAGAGTGGCGCAGCAGTCTAAGGCACTGCATTACAGTGCTTGAGGCATCACTACAGACCCGCGTTCAATCCCAGGCTGTGTCACAACTGCGGCGCACAATTGGCCCAGCGTCGTTAAGGGAGGGTTTGGCCGGCCTGGTGGGCTTTACTTGGCTCATCGCGCTCTAGCGACTCCTTGTGGCAGGCCGGGCGCCTGCAGGCGTGGTCTCCGACACGTTTGTCTGCGGCTGGCTTCCCGGGTTAAGCGGGCGGGTTTTAAGAATCCCTGTTTGGCGGGTCATGTTTCAGAGGACACATGACTCAACCTTCATCTCTCCCAAGCCCGTTGGGGAGTTGCAGCAATGAAACGGGATCGCAATTGAATATCACTAAATTGGGGAGACAAAGGGGAGAAAATACAACAAACAAAATAAGACATTTAGCACTTTATTTAAACCTGACTGAACATCCCTACCAGCTTTTCCAGATGAATCTAAACAGTCATTGAAGACTCGACGGCTGACAAAATCACTTAATGTTTCATTGAGCATTTAACCCTGCTTGAAAACAATACATTATCCAGGATTAAGGAATAAGTAAGAGGCATCATGTAACGTATTCAACCGTATTTATTTGATTTGTGCCAACAAGAGGCTGGGATCTCTCAACGGGTTAATATAAGGCAAGCTGAAATCCTCTCTTGGAAAACAACATATTGCTTTATATTTTAATTGGGCTAGGTAATAGTCCTTGAAGGCCCTCTTCATTAGTCATCAAGGCAAGCTGTTCAAACTGATCTCTGCACGAATGTCTTCCTGGCCAGGTGCCCATTCCTTTTACTTCTCTCGGGAAGAAAAAACTGAAGGACTGTTTTCCTCCTTAACTTTGTGGGAAGTTCAAGAAGTAAACTTTGAGTGTGCCCCTTTCCGCCGTTTCAAACAGAGTACATGCTGCAGACTTTCCTCCTTGCATCTTGTGTTTTGCTACAGTTATAACAGTATAATGTATTTTACATTCACAATTGGACATTTTGGTAATATTCAGTTGATAAATAAAAGAGGATTATCTTTGAACATAATTTGACTTTTCTCATATTAAATAGAAACTCAATTAGTCCCTCAGTTTCACATTGTAAATGAGAGGCCCACACTAACTGTGAGATTTTCTCTGAAAATTACATCAAAGATTCTAAGAGATGGAAGGGAAAGCCAAGTGGAGAATCCGTGAGCAAAGAATCAGAGTGCTGTCTGGGTTGGGTGTGTATCATATCCTGCTGACCTATCAATCAACATCTGTTTACCTTCTCGCCATGGTGACGATGTGATTGCTGTGTGAGGTAATTATCAGTGAGGAGTACTAGGACGTAGCCTGTCACCGGAGGAGGCATGCAGGGGATTCTGAAGCCTCCATCTGCCTCCATCATAACTCAGAAGCCTAGAGATAGAAGCTCCTCCATTTTTCATGATTTTATTCAATTTTGGTCTCTGTGTGTAATGGGGCTCCTCAATCGTGGATCACTAGCGGGCGGAGGGTGGAGGAGGACCCAAGAGTATTAATCAGAGGAGAGCGAGCGTACGGCCGGATGGCCCATGGTACTACATCATCCTGTAGAGGGAAGGAGGAAGCTGCGAGTATATGGCTACTGTGGTGACTAAAGATCTGTTTGGTGGTATGATGCTACTGTACTGTACAAGACCTGGCCATGGGGACGTACAATACTGCATAGGTGTCCAATGTGTGGATTGTGGGTTTGATTCCTGCTGGGGCCACCGCTGCCATCCATAAGAAGAATGGGAAGAATGGTGCTGCAATGTATAGCTGCCGTATTACGATCTCCCGATCAATTCTGCTATTTTGTGTGTTTTTTTGCACTGATCGTAAGTTTTTTTGTATATAATTTTTCCGCCATCGTTTCCTATGACTGAAAAGAGCTTCTGGACATCAGAACAGCGACGACTAACCTCAATTTGGATGAAGATTTCTACTTCAATGAGTTGACAGGGCAGGACATACTGCTCACCCCGGACCAGGCCCTGATCCCCGACACTCGGAACAGGAAGAGAAGGCGTAAGAGACGCTGACGTCCGGGCACTCTGACGAAACGACGTCAACAAGTAAAGAATGCATCTGTACCGTCCGTTCTATTGGTGAACATGCGATCGCTGGATAACAAACTGGCCCGTTTGAGACTGTCCTATCAACTGTAATATCCCATGTTTCTCCGAGTCGTAGCTGAACAAGGACATGGATAATATACAGAGCCTTCAGAAAGTATTCACAACCCCTTGACTTTTCCACATTGTGTTGTGTTACAGCCTGCATTGAAAATTGGCCTATACACAATAACCCATAATGTCAAAGTTGAATTATGTTTTTAGAAAAGTTTACAAATGAATTAAAAATAAAAATCTGAAATGTCTTGATTCAATAAGTATTCAACCCCTTTGTTATGGCAAGCCTAAATAAGTTCAGGGGTAAACATATGCTTAAGTCTCATAATAAGTTGCATGGACTCACCTTGTGCGCAATAATAGTGGTTAACATGATTTTTGAATGACTACCTCATCTCTGTACTCCACACATACAATAATCTGTTAATTCTCCCAGTCGAGCAGTAAATTTCAAACACAGATTCAACCACGTAGACCAGGGAGGTTTTCCAATGCCTCGCAAAGAAGGGCACCTATTGGTAGATGGGTAAAAAAACTAAACAGATATTGAATATCCCTTTGAGCATGGTGAAGTTATTAATTACACTTTGGATGGTGTATCAATACACCCAGTGACTACAAAGGTACAGGTGTCCTTCCTAACTCATTTGCCAGAGAGGAAAGGAAACCGCTAAGGGATTTCACCATGAGCCCAATGGTGACTTTAAAACAGTTACAGAGTATACAATATTAACCTAAATGACAGAAAGAAAATATGGAAGCCTGTACAGAATAAACATACTCCCAAACATACATCCTGTTTGCAACAAGGCACTAAAGTAATACTGCAAAAAGAAGTCCTGAATAGAAAGCATTATGTTTGCTGCAAATCCAACACAACACTGAATGCCATTCTTCATATTTTCAAACATAGTTGATCATGTTATGGATCATGTTATGGGTATGCTTGTCATCGGCAAGGACTAGCACGTTTTTGGGGATCAAAAGAAACAGAACAGTGCTAAGCACAGGCAAAATCCAAGAAGAAAACCGGGTTCAGTTTGCTTTCCTACAGACACTGGAGGTTTAAAAACCTAGAACACAAGGCCAAATATACACTGGAGGTTTAAAAACCTAGAACACGAGGCCAAATATCCACTGGAGGTTTAAAAACCTAGAACACAAGGCCAAATATACGCTGGAGTTACCAAGATGAAGTTGAATGTTCTTCAGTGGCCTAGTAACAGTTTTGACTTAAATACTGTAGGCTTGAAAATCTACGTCAAGACTTGAAAATGGTTGTCTAGCAATGATCAACAACCAACTTAACAGAGCTTGAAGTATTGTAAAAAATAATAATGTGCAAATATTGTACAATCCAGGTGTGGAAAGGTCTTCCAGACTTACCCTGAAAGACTCCCAGCTGTAATTGATGCCACATGTGAATCTAACATGTATTGACTCAGGGGTCGGAATACTTACAGAACCAGTCAAAAATGCAGCCAACAAGTGATCAGCATATGTAGGAACTCCTTCAAGACTGTTGGAAAAGTGTAGCTGGTTGAGAGAATGCCAAGAGTGTGCAAAGCTGTCATCAACGCAAAGGGTGGGTATATGAAGAATCTCAAATATAAAATATATTTTGATTTGTTTAACACTTGTTTGGTTACTACATGATTCCATATGTGTTATTTCATAGTTATGATGTCTTCACTATTATTCTACAATGTAGAAACGAGTAAAATTAAAGAAAAACCCTTGAATGAGTAGCTATTCTAAAACTTTTGACCGGTAGTGTACATTTTTTCAACAACAGGTTATGGACAATAATATCAAAGGCTGCACTGAAATCTTACAGTACAGCTTACACAATCTTCTTATTATCAATTTCTTTCAACCAATCATTAGTCATTTGTGTCAGTGCAGTAAATTTTGAGTGCCCGTCTCTATAAGCATGCTGAAAGTCTGTTGTTAATTTGTATACAGAGAAATAGCACTGTATTTGGTCAAGCACATTGTTTTCCAACAGCTTGCTAAGAGCTGGCAGAATGCTGATAGGTCGGCTGTTAGAACCAGTATAGGCCGATTTACCATTCTTGGATAGCATAATAACTTTGGCTTCCCTCCAGACCTGAGGACAAACACTTTCCTCTAGGCTCAGATTAAAGATATGACAGATAGGAGTGGCTATAGAGTTAGCTACAGTACCATCCTCAGAAGCTTTCCATCTACATAAGTTGTCGATGCCAGGAGCTTTCTCATTATCGATCGATCATTTTTCCACCTCTCTCACACTAACTTTACAAAATTCAAACTTACATTGATTTTCTTTCATTATTTGTTTTTTTTATGCATGAATATGATGGCTCACTGTTTGTTGTTGGCATTTCTTGCCTAAGTTTGCCCACTTCAAAGATGGAGTTGAATTTGCCTTTTACGTCGTAATTTCATTTATTATTTTCAACCACACTTTATATAATTGATCTTGGCTTCATAATACAGTTTAAGCTTCTTTTTGTTGAGTTGAGTCACATCATTTCTCAATTTGCAGTAAGTCAGCCAATCAGTTGTGCAGCCAGACTAATTAGTCACACCATTTGCCACATTTCTTTCAAACATACCATTTTTCAATTCCTCATCAATCCATGGAGCCTTAACAGTTCTAACAGTCAGTTTCTTAACAGGTGCATGTTTATCAATCATTGGAAGAAGCAATTTCATAAATTCATCAGGTGCAGCGTCTGGATGCTCCTCATTAATCACATCAGAAAAACAAATATTTTTTACATTATCCACGTAACAGTCACAGCTAAATCTCTTATACACTGTATTAGGCCCAGCTTTTGGAACCTTGGCTTTCCTGGATATTGCCACTGTGTTGCGATCACTGCATCCAATGGGTACGGATACAGCTTTAGAACACAGTTTGACTGTATTAGTAACAATGCGATCAATGCGTGTGGACCACAACACTTGACATGAGATCTTCTCTAAGCATTTACAGGGATATGTTTTTAACAACTGGTGCGTAATCTCTCATTTTAAAGAAGTCTCGAGGTTCTGAGTTAGACTACCTCATAATAAGCTGTAGATCAAACTATTTACCAAGAGAGTTTTCATCTATATTTTTCATAGCTGTCTATTTACTACCACAAACCAATGCTGGCACTAAGACTGCACTCAACAAACTGTATAGGGCCATAAGCAAACAAGAAAATGCTCATCCAGAAGCGACGCACCTAGTGGCCAGTGATTGTAATGCAGGGAAACTGAAATCTGTTTTACCTCATTTCTAGAAGCATGTCACTTGTGCAACTAAAGGAGACACTCTCTCGATCACTTTTACCCTCAATCTGGCAAATCTGACCATAACTCTATCCTCATGATTCCTGCTCGTGAACAAAAACTCAAACAGGGAGTACCAGTGACTTTACCACAACAGTCACCGGCTTCATTAATACAGTAAGTGCATCCACGATGTCATCCTCACAAATACATATCCCAACCAGAAGCCATGGTTTACAGGCGACATTCGCACTGAACTAAAAGCTAGAGCTGCCACTTTAAAGGTGTGGGACACTAATCGGGAGGCTTATAATAAATCCCGCTACGACCTCCGACGAGCCTTTAAACAGGAAAAGCATCAACACAAGACTAAGATTCAAGCCTAGTACGCCGGCTCTGACGCTCATCAGATGTGAAAGGACTTGCAAACTACCACTGGTTACAAAGAGAAACCCAGCTGAGAGCTGCCAAGTGAATCAAGCTAAATGCCTTCTATGCTTGCTTCAAGGTAAGCAACACTGAACCATGCATTAGAGCACCAGCTGTTCCAGATGATCACACTGTGTGATCACACTCTCCATAGCCAATGTGAGTAAGACCGTTAAGTAGGTTAACATTCACAAGGCTGTGTAACATTTACGGATTACAAAGACGTGTACTCAGAGCATTCCCTGACAAGCCGGCAAGTGTTTTTACTGACATTTTCAACCTCTGCCTGACCCAGTCTGTAATACCTACATGTTTCAAGCAGACCACCATAGTACCTGTGCCAAAGAACACCAAGGTAACCTGTCTAAATTACTATCGCCCCGTAGCACTCCCATTTGTAGCCATGAAATGCTTCAAAAGGCTAGTCATGGCTTACAGTACATCAACACCATCATCCCAGGGCACTATAGTGTTGAATGCTGAGCTGTAGTCCATGAACAACGTTCTCACATAGGTGTTCCTCATGTCCGGGTGGGAGAGGGCAGTGTGGAGTGCCAAAAAGATAGTGTCATCTGTGGATCTGTTGGGGTGCTATGCAAATTCGGGTGGTTGATGGTGTTGATGTGAGCCATGAGCGCTATGGGGTGATAGTCATTTAGGCAGGTTACCTTTTTCAAGAACAAGGAAAACAAAGGTAAATGTATGCAGAGAGGGGAGGGAGCAAGTGTTCCTGGGATGGTGAGGAACAGGTAAGGAATCAATTGGAGCAGGTGTGTGTATGTGTGTGTGCGTTTGTGCACACGTGTGCACACGTGTGTTCGAGTGCACGGCTGGGATAATGTGCCTCTGTGTGGTGGGAGTGCCGAATGTCATCTCCAATGAGCTGTTGTGACGTGTCATGTGAATATGGACTGTCTCTCATCTTTATCTGCTGTCAGAGTAGCAGACAGCTCCTGTCAGAAGTCTGCTGGGCATGAGAAGGAAACGAGGCAATTCAATTAGGATGACAGCCTTCTTGACAGTCATATTCATTTCACACCTCCAGCCAAATAAAGTTGACCCACAACATACATATTGCTGTAATTGTAACATTGTCATTTGTGTGATTTAAGCATGATTTGTTCATTAGGAAATCATTTAGGAAAACTTTAAACTTTCCCTCTCTGCGAGTGATGTAGTTGTTCATTGGCCAAATCTTCAGAAAGCTTGAATGTTTTGGAAATTTTTCTGAATGTGTTTTAATATTTAAAGTCAGTCTTTATTTTCAGGGTGCCTGTGTGGCGTTGCATTATTCAGAGAGAGAGAGGAAACATGAAGGGAGAGAGATAACGAGAGAGAGAGAGAGAGGGAAAGAGACAGAGAGAGAGATGCAGAGCGAGAGAGGGAGAGGGAAAGAGACAGAGAGAGAGAGATGCAGAGCGAGAGAGGGAGAGGGAAAGAGACAGAGAGAGAGATGCAGAGCGAGAGAGGGAGAGGGAAAGAGACAGAGAGAGAGAGATGCAGAGCGAGAGAGGGAGAGGGAAAGAGACAGAGAGAGAGAGATGCAGAGCGAGAGAGGGAGAGGGAAAGAGACAGAGAGAGAGAGATGCAGAGCGAGAGAGGGAGAGGGAAAGAGACAGAGAGAGAGATGCAGAGCGAGAGAGGGAGAGGGAAAGAGACAGAGAGAGAGATGCAGAGCGAGAGAGGGAGAGGGAAAGAGACAGAGAGAGAGAGATGCAGAGCGAGAGGGGCAGACAAAGAGAAGAGAGAGATTATTCTGTCTGTGGATGTGGTTCCCACGTGGAAGCAGGCCTTCCTTAGCAGTGACAGGGATATTTTCATCCTCCAGTGTCAGCTTAGTATTTTTAGTATTTTATTAGGATCCCCATTAGCTGTTGCCAAGGCAGCACTTACTCTTCCTGGGGTCCACAAAGAAATAGAATATCACATCATACAAATCCATATTGCTCCACCACTACATCACAATTTTACAATATTACATTACTAAGAATAAATGTGAGTGTGTTAAGCTTACCTTATGCTTCCCAGACGAAACAGTTTGCACATATATTCTGACAATTTTTTAAAATGTTTTGGTTCGTTTTGGTGTTCGGCAGAGTTTTTTTCCGGCCGTTCGAGCACACACATTTATTTCTTGAGGCAAGTTCGGTAGCTGGAAGTCTACTCCCCTTCGTCGATAATTGGTCAACAGTACTACTCTTAGTATGAGTGGGAACATGAGTGTTTTGTTGTCATTCAATGAGAGACGAATAGTTTTCATGCACATTTATTTACTTAAATGTAAAATAGCCCGACTAAGACCTCTACAAAAACATCAAAATTAATGACAGATTTCTTGATTTATCTTAGAATAATTCTGACTATTCTGAGAAAGTGTTTCTGGCTATGCTGTTGCTACAGTAGCTCTAGATGGACAAACAGTTATATTGCCGCTTTTTCTAGTTTTCAAGTAGAGGTCTTTAGGGAGTATAAGTGCACAGATCACTTCTCCTAGCCGAGTTCTGCTAGGAGCAAACCAAACCTATTTAAGTAAATAATTGTGCATGGAAACTATTCGTCTCTCATTGAATGACAACAAAACACTCATGTTCCCACTCATACTAGGAGTAGTACTGTTGACCAATTATCGACGAAGGGGAGTAGACTTCCAGCTACCGAAATTGCCTCAAGAAAAAAATGCTCGAACAGCCGAAAAAAACCTCTGCCGAACACCAAAACGAACAAAAACATCTAACAATTTTGTCAGAATATATGTGCAAACTGAGGTGAGGTGTTGTTTTATCTTTTTTTAAATCAGTTTGTAATGCTAGCTTGAGTTACCTGAAGTGGGAGAGAGTTCCATGTAGTCATGGCTCTACTGTATATAGTACTCTGCGTTTCCTAGCCTCTGTTCTGGACTTGGCCGAGGACCGCGAAGAGACCCCTGGTGGCATGTCTTGTGGGGTATGTATAGGTGTCTGAGCTGTGTGTTAACTGATTGAACAGACTGTTTGTTATTTTCTCTCACAAAGACAAGTAGTGATGCAGTTATTCTCTCCTCTACTTTGAGCCATGGGAGGCTGACATGTTGTTGATGTTAGTGCTCCATGTTCATTTAAGGGCCACATGTGCTGCTCTGTCATTTGCCTGTGTCCTTCTTTGCAGCACTTGACCATTTAACTGGGAAATAGTATAAGTGTGATAAAACTGGGGCCTGTAGGAGTTGTTTGGTCGATTGTGATGTCAAGAAAGAGCATCGCTTTATCATGAACAGACCTCTCCCCATCTTAGCAACAGTTGAATCAATATGTTTTGACCATGTCAGTTTACAATCCAGGGTTACAGCAAGCAGTTCAACTTGCTCAATCACTGCATTATTCATCAGTAGATTTAGATGAGGTTCCGTGTTTAGAAAAAGTGTTTTCCCCAAATATAATGCTTTTCAATTTTGATATATTTAGGACTAGTTTATTACTAGCCACCCATTCTAAAACTGACTGCAACTCTATGTTGCTGAGGTAGCTGACATGTACAGTGCATTTGGAAAGTATTCAGACCCCTTCACTTTTATCACATTTTGTTACATTACAGCGTAATTTTTAAAAGGATTACATAGTTTTTTCCCCATCATCAATCTACACATACTGTGAACATTATATAAAGTGGCATTGTTTAAAGTGTATCACCAGTCACTTTAAACAATGGCACTTTATATAATGTTTACATACCCTACATTACTCATCTCATATGTATATACTGTACTCTATACCATCTACTGCATCTTGCCTATGCCGTTCAGTCATTGCTCATCCATATATTTATATGTACATATTCTTATTCATTCCTTTACACTTGTGTGTATAAGGTAGTTGTTGTGAAATTGTTATATTACTTGTTAGATATTACTGCACGGTCGGAACTAGAAGCACAAGCATTTCGCTACAATCGCATTACCATCTGCTAACCATGTGTATGTGACCAATACAATTTGATTTGATCTGATTTGAATACCCCCTAATGGTAAATGAAAAAACATTGTTTTTTTTTGTAGATTATTTTATAAGAAATAAAAAATGAATAACTGAAATATCACATTTACATAAGTATTCAGACCCTTTACTGAGTACTTTGTTGAAGCTCCTTTGGCAGCGGTTACAGCCGTGAGTCTTCTTGGATATGACACTACAAGCTTGGCACACCTGTATTTGGGGAGTTTCTCCCATTCTTCTCTGCAGATCCTCTCAAGATCTGTCAGGTTGGATGGGGAGCGTTGCTGCACAGCTATTTTCAGGTCTCTCCAGAGATGTTCGATCGGATTCAAGTCTGAGCTCTGGCTGGGCCACTCACGGACATTCAGAGACTGGTCCCGAAGCCACTCCTGCGTAGTCTTGGCTGTGTGCTTAGGGTAATGGTCCTTTTGGAAGGTAAACCTTCGCCCCAGTCTGAGGTCCTGAGCACTCTGGAACAGGTTTTCACCAAGGATCTCTCTGTACTTTGCTCCGTTCATCTTTCCCTCGATCCTGTCTAGTCTCCCAGTCCCTGCTGCTGAAAAACATCCCCACAGCATGATGCTGCCACCACAATGCTTCACCGAAGGGATGCTGTCAGGTTTCCTCCAGACGTAACACTTGGCATCCAGCACAGAGAATCTTGTTTCTCAAGGTGACTTTTGGGAAACTCTTTTACTGAGGAGTGGCTTCCGTCTGGCCACTCTACCATAAAGGCCTGATTGGTGCAGTGCTGTGGAGATGGTTGTCCTTCTGGAAGGTCCTCCCTTCTCCACAGAGGAACTCTGGAGCACTGTCAGAGTGACCATCAGGTTCTTGGTCATCCCCCTCATCAAGGCCCTTCTCCCCTGATTGTTCAGTTTGGCTAGGCGGCCAACTCTAGGAAGAGTCTTGGTGGTTTTAACTTCTTCCATTTAAGAATGATGGAGGCCATTGTGTTCTTGGGGACCTTCAATGCTGCAGAAATATTTTGGTACCCTTCCACAGATCTGTGCCTCGACACATTCCTGTCTCTGAGCTTTACAGACAATTCCTTCAGCCTCATGGCTTGGTTTTTCTTCTGACATGCACTGTCAACTGTGGGACCTTACATAGATACAGTTGAAGTCGGAAGTTTACATACACCTTAGCCAAATACATTTAACCTCAATTTTTCACAATTCCTGACATTTAATCCTAGTAAAAAATCCCTGTCTTAGGTCAGTTAGGATGACCACTTTATTTTAAGAATGTGAAATGTCAGAATAATAGTAGAGAGAATGATTTTTTCAGCTTTTATTTCTTTCATCACATTCCCAGTGGGTCAGAAGTTTACCTACCCTCAATTAGTATTTGGTAGCATTGCCTTTAAATTGTTTAACTTGGGTCAAACGTTTCGGATAGCCTTCCACAAGCTTCCCACAATAAGTTGGATACATTTTGGCCCATTCCTCCTGACAGAGCTGGTGTTACTAAGTCAGGCTTGTAGGCCTCCTTGCTCGCACACACTTTTTCAGTGCTGCCCACACATTTTCTATAGGATGAGGTCAGGGCTTTGTGATGGCCACTCCAATACCTTGACTTTGTTGTCCTTAAGCCATTTTGTCACAACTTTGGAAGTATGCTTGGGGTCATTGTCCATTTGGAAGACCCATTTGCAACCAAGCTTTAACTTCCTGACTGATGTCTTGAGATGTTGCTTCAATATATCCACATAATTTTCCTTTCCTCATGATGCCATCTATTTTGTGAAGTGCACCAGTCCCTCCTGCAGCAAAGCACCCCCACAGTAGGATTCTGCCATCCCCGTGATTTGCACAAAAGTACGTTCATCTCTAGGAGACAGAACGCGTCTCCTTCCTGAGCGGTATGACGGCTGCGTGGTCCCATGGTGTTTATACTTGTGTACTATTGTTTGTACAGATGAACAAGGACAAAATAATCCAAAATGTGAAATGAATAAAAGATGTTGTACAGCAGTAGATATATAAATGGTATGTAAACATCAGTGTTCAATGACTATGTATATTGGGCAGCAGTCCCTAAGCTGCAGGGTACAGCACCACAATACGGCAGAGGATGCGAAGCCATATCACAGACCAATAAAGCTACACTGAAGTCTAACAAAACAGCTCAACACATTTACCCAGCGATGCCACGCACCATCACAACAGCTGTTTCCAACGCAACACACCAGATTTAGCTTCAGCGCGGGCACACAGAGCGGGCACCAAGTGGACCTGAATGCACAGAGGATGTTAATGTTGTGCTTATTCAGTATTGATGAAAGAGGTCTATTTACTCCAATATATGTTCTCCTTCCTCTACTTTCTTCAAAATAATGTGATTAGACTTCACTCATGCCTGAAAGTATCTTGCTTTTACACTTCAGAATAGTTAGTGCTAACATTCTTCAAATAAAATAAAATAAAATTGTATTTGTCACATGCGCCAAATAGGTGTAGACCTTACCGTGAAATGCTTACTTACAAGCCCTTAATCAACAATGCAGTTCAAGAAATAGAGTTAAGAAAATATTCGCTAAATAAACGAAAGTAAAAAATAAATAAATATATGAATAAATTAATATTAATAGTAACACAAGAAAATGACATAACAATAACGAGGCTATATACAGGGGGTACCGGTACCGAGTCAATGTGTGGGGGTACAGGTTAGTCAAGGCAATTTGTAAAGTGCGTAGATAATAAACAGCGAGTAGCAGCAGTGTAAAAACAAAGGGGGGGTCAATGTAAATAGCGGGTGGCCATTTGATTAAAAGTTTTATGGCTTAGGGGTAGGAGCTGTTAAGGAGCTTTTTGGTCCAAGACTTGGCGCTCCGTTACCGCTTGCCATGCGGTAGCAGAGAGAACAGTCTATGACCCGGGTGACTGGAGTTTTTGACACATTTTTGGACCTTCCTTTGACACCGCCTAGTACATAGGTCCTGGATGTCAGGGAGCTTGGCCCCAGTGATGTACTGGGCTGTACACACTACCCTCTGTAGCGCCTTATGGTCAGATGCTGAGCAGTTGCCATACCAGGCAGTGATAAAACCAGTCAGGATGCTCTCGATGGTGCAGCTGTAGAACTTTTTGAGGATCTGGGGACCCATGACAAATCTTTTCAGTCTTCTGAGGTGTTCTCATGCCCTCTTCACAACTGTCTTGGTGTGTTTGGACCATGAGAGTCTGTTGGTAATGTGGACACCAAGGAACTGGAAACTCTCGACCCGCTCCACTACAGCCCCATCGTTGTTAATGGGGGCCTGTTTGGCCCTCCTTTTCCTGTTGTCCATGATCAGCTCCTTTGTCTTGATCACATTGAGAAAGAGGTTGTTGTCCTGGCATCACACTGCCAGGTCTTTGACCTCCTCCCTATAGGCTGTCTCATTGTTGTCGGTGATCAGGCCTACCACTGTTGTGTTGTCAGCAAACTTAATGATGGTGTTGGAGTTGTGCTTGGCCACGTAGTCGTGGGTTAACAGGGAGTACAAGAGGCGACTAAGCACGCACCCCTGAGGGGGCCCCAGTGTTGAAGATCAGCGTTGCAGATGTGTTGTTGTCTACCCTTAACACCTGGGCTTGGCCCATCAGGAAGTCCAGGATCCAGTTGCAGAGGGAGGTGTTTAGTTCCAGGGTCCTTAGCTTATTGATGAGCTTTGTGGGCACTATGGTGTTGAACACTGAGCTGTAGTCAGTGAACAGCATTCTCACATAGGTGATCCTTTTGTCCAGGTGGGAAAGGGCAGTGTGGAGTGTGATTGCGTCATCTATGAATCTGTTGGGGCGGTATGCGAATTGAGTTGGTCGAGTTGGTCTTCTGGCATGATGGTGTTGATATGAGCCATGACCAGTCTTTCAAAGCACTTCGTGGCTACCGACGTGAGTGCTACGGGGCGGTAATCATTTAGACAGGTTACCTCCGCTTTCTTGGGCACAGGGACTATGGTGGTCTGTTTGAAACATGTAGGTATTACAGACTCGGTCAGGGAGAGGCTGAAAATATAAGTGAAGACACTTGCCAGTTGGTCTGCGCATGCTTTGAGTACACGTCCTGGTAATCCATGTGGCCCCGTTGCTTTGTGAATGTTGACCTGTTTAAAGGTCATGCTCACATCGGCTACGGAGAGCATGATCCCACAGTCGTTCGGAACAGCTGGTGCTCTCATGTATGCTTCAGTGTTACTTGGCTCAAAGCGAGCATATAAGGCATTTTGCTCGTCTGATAGGCTAGCGTCCCTGGGCAGCTCGATGCTGGGTTTCCCTTTGTTAGTCTGTAATATTTTTCAGAGCCGGTGTGGTAGGATTCAATCTTAGTCCTGTATTGATGCTTTGCCTTTTTGATGGTTCGTCTGAGGGCATAGAGGGATTTCTTATTCGCGTCAGGATTAGTGTCCCACTCCTTGAAAGCGGCAGCTCTAGCCTATAGCTCGGTGCGGATGTTGCCTGTAATCCATGGCTTCTGGTTGGGAAATGTACATACAGTCACTGTGGGGATGACATTGTTGATGCACTTATTGATGAAGCCGGTGACTGAGGTGGTATTCTCCTTAATGCCATTGGATGAATCCCGGAACATAGTCCAGTCTATGCTAGCAAAACAGTCCTGTAGCGTAGCATCCGCGTCATCTGACCACTTCCATATTGAGCAAGTCACAGGTACTTCCAGCTTTAGTTTTTGATTGTAATCAGGAATCAGGAGGATATAATTATGGTCAGATTTGCCAAATGGAGGGCGAGGGAGAGTTTTGTATGCGTCTCTGTATGTAGAGTAAATGTGGTCTTGAGTTTTTTTCCCTCTGGTTGCACATGTGACATTTTGGTAGAAATGAGGTAAAATAGATTTCAGTTTGCCTGCAGTAAAGTTCCCGGCCTCTAGGAGCGGCGCTTCTGGATTAGCATTTTCTTGTTTGCTTATGGCGGTATACAGCTCGTTGAGTGTGGTCTTAGACGGCTGTGAATAATATAGATGAGAACTCTCTTGGTAGATAGTGTGGTCTCCAACTGATCATGAGGTATTCTACCTCAGGTGAGAAACACCTGAAGACTACCTTAATATTAAACAACGCGCACCAGCAGTTATTAACAAATAGACACACACCTCTGCCCCTCGTCTACCCAGATGTAGCTGCTCTGTCTTGCCGATGCACAGAGAAGCCAGCCAGCTCTATATTATCCATGCCGTCGTTCAGCCACATCTCGATGAAACATAAGATATTACAGTTTTTATTGTCCCGTTCGTAGGATAGTCTTAATCGCATATCATCCAGTTTGTTTTCTAATGACTGCACGTTGGCCAATAATACGGAGGGTAAAGGTGGTGTACCTACTCGTCTGCAAATCTTACAATGCACCCTGCCCTCCTCCCCTCCTTTCCTCCATCTTTTCTTCACGCTGATGACAGGGATTTGGGCCTTGTCTTGACAAAGCAGTATATCCTTCGCGTCGGACTCACTAAAGAAAAAATCTTCATCCAGTTGGAGGTGAGTAATTGCTGTTCTGATGTCCAGATGCTCTTTTAGGTCATATGAGACGGTACAGTAGCAGCAACATTATGTACAAAATGAGTTAAAACAATGCAAAAAAACAAACAAAATAGCACAGTTGGTTAGGATCCTGTTAAAAGAGTCAATGTGGTTAGGAGTGTAGTCTTCACAGAAGAGTCAATGTGGTTAGGAGTGTAGTCTTCACAGAAGAGTCAATGTGGTTAGGAGTGTAGTCTTCACAGAAGAGTCAATGTGGTTAGGAGTGTAGTCTTCACAGAAGAGTCCATGTGGTTAGGAGTGTAGTCTTCACAGAAGAGTCCATGTGGTTAGGAGTGTAGTCTTCACAGAAGAGTCAATGTGGTTAGGAGTGTAGTCTTCACAGAAGAGTCAATGTGGTTAGGAGTGTAGTCTTCACAGAAGAGTCAATGTGGTTAGGAGTGTAGTCTTCACAGAAGAGTCCATGTGGTTAGGAGTGTAGTCTTCACAGAAGAGTCAATGTGGTTAGGAGTGTAGTCTTCACAGAAGAGTCAATGTGGTTAGGAGTGTAGTCTTCACAGAAGAGTCCATGTGGTTAGGAGTGTAGTCTTCACAGAAGAGTCAATGTGGTTAGGAGTGTAGTCTTCACAGAGGAGTCAATGTGGTTAGGAGTGTAGTCTTCACAGAAGAGTCAATGTGGTTAGGAGTGTAGTCTTCACAGAAGAGTCAATGTGGTTAGGAGTGTAGTCTTCACAGAAGAGTCAATGTGGTTAGGAGTGTAGTCTTCACAGAAGAGTCCATGTGGTTAGGAGTGTAGTCTTCACAGAAGAGTCAATGTGGTTAGGAGTGTAGTCTTCACAGAAGAGTCAATGTGGTTAGGAGTGTAGTCTTCACAGAAGAGTCAATGTGGTTAGGAGTGTAGTCTTCACAGAAGAGTCAATGTGGTTAGGAGTGTAGTCTTCACAGAAGAGTCAATGTGGTTAGGAGTGGAGTCTTCACAGAAGAGTCAATGTGGTTAGGAGTGGAGTCTTCACAGAAGAGTCAATGTGGTTAGGAGTGGAGTCTTCACAGAAGAGTCAATGTGGTTAGGAGTGTAGTCTTCACAGAAGAGTCAATGTGGTTAGGAGTGTAGTCTTCACAGAAGAGTCAATGTGGTTAGGAGTGTAGTCTTCACAGAAGAGAACTTGGCGTGATCCTGGACAACACCCTGTCGTTCTCAACTAACATCAAGGCGGTGACCCGTTCCTGTAGGTTCATGCTCTACAACATTCGCAGAGTACGACCCTGCCTCACGCAGGAAGCGGCGCAGGTCCTAATCCAGGCACTTGTCATCTCCCGTCTGGATTACTGCAACTCGCTGTTGGCTGGGCTCCCTGCCTGTGCCATTAAACCCCTACAACTCATCCAGAACGCCGCAGCCCGTCTGGTGTTCAACTTTCCCAAGTTCTCTCACGTCACCCCGCTCCTCCGCTCTCTCCACTGGCTTCCAGTTGAAGCTCGCATCCGCTACAAGACCATGGTGCTTGCCTACGGAGCTGTGAGGGGAACGGCACCTCCGTACCTTCAGGCTCTGATCAGGCCCTACACCCAAACAAGGGCACTGCGTTCATCCACCTCTGGCCTGCTCGCCTCCCTACCTCTGAGGAAGTACAGTTCCCGCTCAGCCCAGTCAAAACTGTTCGCTGCTCTGGCACCCCAATGGTGGAACAAACTCCCTCACGACGCCAGGTCAGCGGAGTCAATCACCACCTTCCGGAGACACCTGAAACCCCACCTCTTTAAGGAATACCTAGGATAGGATAAAGTAATCCTTCTAACCCCCCCCCCTTAAAAGAGTTAGATGCACTATTGTAAAGTGGTTGTTCCACTGGATATCATAAGGTGAATGCACCAATTTGTAAGTCGCTCTGGATAAGAGCGTCTGCTAAATGACTTAAATGTAAATGTAAGAGTCAATGTGGTTAGGAGTGTAGCCTTCACAGAAGAGTCCATGTGGTTAGGAGTGTAGTCTTCACAGAAGAGTCAATGTGGTTAGGAGTGGAGTCTTCACAGAAGAGTCAATGTGGTTAGGAGTGGAGTCTTCACAGAAGAGTCAATGTGGTTAGGAGTGGAGTCTTCACAGAAGAGTCAATGTGGTTAGGAGTGTAGTCTTCACAGAAGAGTCAATGTGGTTAGGAGTGTAGTCTTCACAGAAGAGTCAATGGCGTTTTCCAACAGTCTTTTTGTAACCCTTTGTTTTACAGCTCGGCAAGGACAAGATATTTTGTAGGTAAATATTTCGTAATAAAATGACCTTAAGGGTAACTATTTCTAGTCCAAAAGGCAAGTATTAACAAAGAAACTAAGTAAGTACTCTGAAAATAGTTGCAGAGAAATATGTGTTGTTACCATGTAGTTATGGCTGTGCCAATGCTGTAAAAATTTAATTGGAAGCTGGCAATAATATGATAGAATTATAATGAGTAATTACCTAGAACTTAGATATGTCTAATTTGGTAATTTGGTAAGTAACATTTACTTTAAAACCAACATCCCCCGTAAGTAGGAGTGTAGTTAAAACTAAGTTAGTTTTTTTGTGCTTAACTTTTGGACTACAAATAGTTACCATTTTAGCTAGTAAATACCTAGTACTTACAAGGATGTAAAACAAAAAGGGGTTACCATGATTTTAATTTGATTGCAGTTTTATTGGACTAAAGAGCCAAGTAAAAGAGTGGGGGGGGGGGGGGGGGGTAGAAAATCAAGACTGGCCCAATGGGCATGCACTTACTGTCTCTGTTTCAAAGGGTTACAGGTAAGTCAAAACCTTTTTCCGCTTTTCATAGTAACAAGACATTAGATATTATGTCAGTGAACCATCCACTTTGATCTAATGGTTTTGGTACAAGTGCTGTGCTATACCCCCATACCCACTTGGGCATCGTTCTGTCTTTAACCTTGTGTGAGGCCAGCCGCAGTCCATCTCTCATATCTGTCTCTTACTGTGTCTTTGACAGTTTTAGAGGCTGGTAAAGGGCCCAAACGCTGAGTGGCAGTAGCCAGCATTAAATAGGGACATTTATGTGTCGGGTGACAGAGGAATCACTTTTCATTTGAAGGTGATCTGTTATAGAACCCATAGTGGTGCTTCTCTGCTCTGCAGGCCAGTGGACAGCTTTGCTCCCTGTCAAACTGCTCCAGGGCCCAATGTCTCAGAGTCGGAGTTCTGATCTTGGTCTCCCTGACTGGCGATATGATCTTATTCATTTTGATCCAAAGGCAAAACTGGTCCTGAATCTGCACTACTGTGATTTGTGATTTGGGAGACTGGTTGCTACCGCTGCTTTATTGATGTAATAGGGAAATATCCTGCCTTGATCCATGCATGAGGTGTCTGACAGTCAGTTCTTCTATTATTAATAGGGAAACATCCTGCTTGATCCATGCATGGGGTGTCTGACAGTCAGTTCTCCTATTATTAATAGGGAAACATCCTGCTTGATCCATGCATGGGGTGTCTGACAGTCAGTTCTCCTATTATTAATAGGGAAACATCCTGCTTGATCCATGCATGGGGTGTCTGACAGTCAGTTCTCCTATTATTAATAGGGAAACATCCTGCCTTGATCCATACATGGGGTGTCTGACAGTCAGTTCTCCTATTATTAATAGGGAAACATCCTGCCTTGATCCATGCATGGGGTGTCTGACAGTCAGTTCTCCTATTATTAATAGGGAAACATCCTGCCTTGATCCATGCATGGGGTGTCTGACAGTCAGTTCTCCTATTATTAATAGGGAAACATCCTGCTTGATCCATGCATGGGGTGTCTGACAGTCAGTTCTCCTATTATTAATAGGGAAACATCCTGCCTTGATCCATGCATGGGGTGTCTGACAGTCGGTTCTCCTATTATTCCATGCACTGTTTGAATGTTGCCAGTGGGGGAATGTGGTTATAGAAGTTGATTTGTTGGAGTTGTCCACATCCTTTCCTATTTGTGAAGGCAGTAATCTGAAGCAAAGAGCTCAGGGTTGAATTCGTAGACCTTCCATCCAGCACCGTTTCATACAGCTACATCCTGCTTGAAACGGCAAGAAAGGTTCAAAGACAGTCTTTATGTTTCAGCTGAACAAAATGCACTGCCACACACGCATGTATGCAGACAGGCATGCACGTGCGCACACACACACACACGTGCACACACACACACACACACACACACACACACACACACACACACACACACACACACACACACACACACACACACACACACACACACACACACACACACACACACACACACACACACACACACACACACACACACACACACACACACACACACACACACACACACACACACATTTTCTGTTGCAATGGGAGGTGGTGGCAGTCACAGTTCAGTTGGCGGCTCTATCCCCCAGGTCTCGTCTCACTCTGGTGCTGTCTGGAGTATTAAGCAGTGTGGAGGGCAGCCATGGTAGGAAGGCAGGAGAGTGCTCTTTACATAACAGTTGACATTGTCCTTGCCCACGGCTGTGCTGTGTTGAGGAGCTGATATCTGGACTGTTGACACCTCCCTCGGGGGGATGGTATCAGAGGACAGCGAGGATGACAGAGATGAACTTGGACAGCTGTGTTGTACAGTAGCTCCTGTTTTGTTAGAAAATCCTGCGTGTTTATATCCATCAGGACTGCCTGCTGATTAAACGCACTATGCTTTCTGCTTTGTACACAAGAAACGCTGTTGATTTGACTTGTAGCCGTATCTGCCAACATAAGGTGTCATCATTACGTTATTTGAAGTATATGTGTGAATGCACACGGTCAAAATGTTTTCACACACGTTTAGACTGTTATTGTCTAAAGTCACAGAGTTAGTGATGTGACCAGCACTGTCGTCATGTGTCATTGAAGTGACCAGCACTGTAGTCATGTGTCATTGAAGTGACCAACACTGTAGTCATGTGTCATTGAAGTGACCAACACTGTAGTCATGTGTCATTGAAGTGACCAACACTGTAGTCATGTGTCATTGAAGTGACCAACACTGTAGTCATGTGTCGTTGAAGTGACCAACACTGTAGTCATGTGTCATTGAAGTGACCAACACTGTAATCATGTGTCATTGAAGTGACCAACACTGTAGTCATGTGTCATTGAAGTGACCAACACTGTAGTCATGTGTCATTGAAGTGACCAACACTGTAGTCATGTGTCATTGAAGTGACCAACACTGTAGTCATGTGTCGTTGAAGTGACCAACACTGTAGTCATGTGTCATTGAAGTGACCAACACTGTAGTCATGTGTCATTGAAGTGACCAACACTGTAATCATGTGTCATTGAAGTGACCAACACTGTAGTCATGTGTCATTGAAGTGACTAACACTGTAGTCATGTGTCATTGAAGTGACCAACACTGTAGTCATGTGTCATTGAAGTGACCAACACTGTAGTCATGTGTCGTTGAAGTGACCAACACTGTAGTCATGTGTCATTGAAGTGACCAACACTGTAGTCATGTGTCATTGAAGTGACCAACACTGTAGTCATGTGTCGTTGAAGTGACCAACACTGTAGTCATGTGTCATTGAAGTGACCAACACTGTAGTCATGTGTCATTGAAGTGACCAACACTGTAGTCATGTGTCGTTGAAGTGACCAACACTGTAGTCATGTGTCATTGAAGTGACCAACACTGTAGTCATGTGTCATTGAAGTGACCAACACTGTAGTCATGTGTCATTGAAGTGACCAACACTGTAGTCATGTGTCATTGAAGTGACCAACACTGTAGTCATGTGTCATTGAAGTGACCAACACTGTAGTCATGTGTCATTGAAGTGACTTTGAGCACTTTGAGAATCCAAACACACGACTCTATATCAGCATGGTGTAAAACAGCCAGGAAATCTCCACCCAAATATTTGTCCGTTTACTTTAGTGACTGTTTGTGCGGTAAGGGAGGGTGAGAGAAAGTATGGTTAAGGGGGGGTGGGGGTCGGGTGTTTCAGCTCTATTCTAGTTCTATTTTCTAGTCATGTGACTTTTTTTGACGTATTGAGAGTGAAATATTGTTTTCCCATTTCCCTTGTATATAAATAGGCAGAGATCTGCAGGCCTCAGCACTTTGGGCTGCCTGCAGAAAGACAAGAACATCTCCTACCTGCACAGAGCAATGAATACAAGAGGAAGAAGGTCAAAGCAATTTATATTTGACATGCAGAGCAGAAGCGCCGGTGTCACCATCTGAGGGTGTGATGCCCCACAAGATCCCGCTACACACACATACAGTGGATTCAGAAGGTATTCAGACCCCTTGACTTTGTCCACATTTTGTTACGTTACAGCCTCATTCTAAAATGTATTAAAAAATATATAGTCCATGTTTGAGTCTTTGAATGAAGAGATGGAGATAAAACTGTCCAGTTTGAGTGTTTGTTGCAGCTCGTTCCAGTCGCTAGCTGCAGCTAACTGAAAAGAGGAGCGACCCAGGGATGTGTGTGCTTTGGGGACCTTTAACAGAATGTGACTGGCAGAACGGGTGTTTTATGTGGAGGATGAGGGCTGCAGTAGATATCTCAGATAGGGGGGAGTGAGGCCTAAGAGGGTTTTATAAATTAACATCAACCAGTGGGTCTAGCGACGGGTATACAGAGATGACCAGTTTACAGAGGAGTATAGAGTGCAGATGTGTCCTATAAGGAGCATTGGTGGCAAATCTGATGGCCGAATGGTAAAGAACATATAGCCCCTCGAGAGCACCTTTACCTGCCGATCTATAAACTCTCCGTAATTTAGCATGGGTAGGATGGTCATCTGAATCAGGGTTAATTTGGCAGCTGGGGTGAAAGAGGAGTGATTACTGTAGAGGAAACCAAGTCTAGATTTAACTTTAGCCTGCAGCTTTGATATGTGCTGAGAGAAGGACAGTGTACCGTCTAACCACACTACCAAGTACTTGTATGAGGTAACTAAGCTCTAAGCCCTCAGAGTTAGTAATCACACCTGTGGGGAGAGGGGCATTCTTCTTACCAAACCACATGACCTTTGTTTTGGAGGTTTTCAGAACAAGGTTAAGGGTAAAGGACTCTGACCATGAGAAACAAGATTATCTTGTCTGATGAAACCAAGATTGAACTCTTTGGCCTGAATGCCAAGCGTCACGTCTGGAGGAAACCTGGCACTATCCGTACGGTGAAGAATGGTGGTGGCAGCACCATGCTGTGGGGATGTTTTTCAGCAGCAGGGACTGGGAGACTAGTTAGGATAGAGGGAAAGATGAACGGAGCAAAATACAGAGAGATTCTCGAGCGCTCAGGACCTCAGACTGCGGCGAAGGTTCACCTTCCAACAGCACAACGACCCTAAACACACAGTCGACACAATGCAGGAGTGGCTTCGGGACAAGTCCCTGAATGTCCATGAGTGGCCCAGCCAGAGCTCAGACTTGAACCCGATCTAACATCTCTGGAGAGACCTGAAAATAGCTGTGCAGCGACGCTCCCCATCCAACCTGACAGAGCTTGAGAGGTTCTGCAGAGAAGAATGGGAGAAACTCCCCAAATACAGGTGTGCCAAGCTTATAGCGTCATATCCAAAAATACGAGGCTGTAATCGCTGCCAAAGGTGCTTCAACAATGTAAAGGGTCTGAATACTTATGTAAATTTGCAAACATTTCTAAAAACCTGTTTTTGCTTTGTCATTATGGGGTATTGTGTGTAGATTGATGAGGGAATAAAAAAAAAAAAAATTTTAGAACAAAATTTGGAAAAAGTCAAGCGATCTGAATATTTTCCAAAAGCACTGTATTTATTTAACTAGGCAAGTCAGTTTAGAACAAATTCTTATTTTCAATGACGGCCTAGGAACAGTGGGTTAAATGCCTTGTTCAGGGGCAGAACGACAGATTTGTATCTTATCAGCTCGATCTTGCAACCTTTCGGCTACTAGTCCAACTTTCTAACCACTAGGCTACGCTGCTGCCCCAAATGTCCCACTGAGAATGGGGAATGTCCCACTGAGAAGGGGGAATGTGCCACTGAGAAGGGGGAATGTCCCACTGAGAAGGGGGAATGTGCCACTGAGAAGGGGGAATGTCCCACTGAGAAGGGGGAATGTGCCACTGAGAAAGGGGAATGTGCCACTGAGAAGGGGGAATGTGCCACTGAGAAGGGGAAATGTCACACTGAGAAGGGGGAATGTGCCATTGAGAAGGGGGAATGTCCCACTGAGAAGGGGGAATGTGCCACTGAGAAGGGGGAATGTGCCACTGAGAAGGGGGAATGTCCCACTGAGAAGGGTGAATGTGCCACTGAGAAGGGTCAATGTCCCACTCAGAAGGGGGAATGTCCCACTGAGAAGGGGGAATGTGCCACTGAGAAGGGTCAATGTCCCACTCAGAAGGGGGAATGTCCCACTGAGAAGGGGGAATGTCCCACTGAGAAGGGTCAATGTCCCACTCAGAAGGGGGAATGTCCCACTGAGAAGGGGAAATGTCCCACTGAGAATGGGGAATGTGCCACTGAGAAGGGGGAATGTGCCACTGAGAAGGGTCAATGTCCCACTCAGAAGGGGGAATGTCCCACTGAGAAGGGGGAATGTGCCACTGAGAAGGGGAAATGTCCCACTGAGAAGGGGGAATGTGCCACTGAGAAGGGGGAATGTCCCACTGAGAAGGGGGAATGTCCCACTGAGAATGGGGAATGTGCCACTGAGAAGGGGGAATGTGCCACTCAGAAGGGGGAATGTCCCACTGAGAAGGGTCAATGTCCCACTCAGAAGGGGGAATGTCCCACTGAGAAGGGGGAATGTGCCACTGAGAAGGGGAAATGTCCCACTGAGAAGGGGGAATGTGCCACTGAGAAGGGGGAATGTCCCACTGAGAAGGGGGAATGTCCCACTGAGAAGGGTCAATGTCCCACTCAGAAGGGGGAATGTCCCACTGAGAAGGGGGAATGTGCCACTGAGAAGGGGGAATGTCCCACTGAGAAGGGGGAATGTCCCACTGAGAAGGGGAAATGTCCCACTGAGAAGGGGGAATGTGCCACTGAGAAGGGGGAATGTCCCACTGAGAAGGGGGAATGTCCCACTGAGAAGGGGAAATGTCCCACTGAGAAGGGGGAATGTCCCACTGAGAAGGGGAAATGTCCCACTGAGAAGGGGGAATGTCCCACTGAGAAGGGGAAATGTCCCACTGAGAAGGGGGAAAGTGTAACTGTGACATGTAGATATTTTTTATATAACCTTGATTTAACTACGCACATGCATTTACATTTGAAACGAATAAAAGTAAAGCAGACAGAGAGAAAATACCTTTCACCTCACTCATCTCCTTCAACTCTCTCTCCTCCTTCAACTCCTTCTCCCCCTTTACCTCCGTCAACTCCTTCAACTCCTTCTCCCCCTTTACCTCCGTCATCTCCTTCAACTCCTTCTCCCCCTTTACCTCCGTCATCTCCTTCAACTCCTTCTCCCCTTTTACCTCCTCCAACTCCTTCTCCTCCTACACCTCATCTGTTGGTACTGCTGGTATCTATTCTTGCCTTCTCTTCTCTGGGTTATTAATGTGAAAAGACATCCTCCCCCAGGCACCAATCAATCTCTATGTCCACTACCCACAAAAGCAGGCTTCATGTGCAAGGAGGCACGATGGTGTTGATTCTTTAATAACACACAGGGACACATGCTAAAAGTGAATGCAACATGATCCAAAATTCCCTTGATACATACAGTTGAAGTCGGAAGTTTACATACACTTAGGTTGGAGTCATTATAACTCATTTTTCAAACACCACAAATTTCTTGTTAAACAAACTATAGTTTTGACAAGTCGGTTAAGACATCTACTTTGTGCATGATACAACAATTCTACCAACAATTGTTTACAAACAGATTATTTCACTTATAATTCGCTGTATCACAATTCCAGTGGGTCAGAAGTTTACTGTGCCAGTGGGTCTAAGTTGACTGTGCCTTTAAACAGCTTGGAAAATTCCAGAAAATTCCATCATGGCTTTATGAGCTTCTGATAGACATCATTTGAGTCAATTGGAGGTGTACCTGTGGATGTATTTCAAGGCCTACCTTCAGACTCAGTGCCTCTTTGCCTGACATCATGGGAAAATCAAAAGAAATCAGCCAAGATCTCAGAAAAAGAATTGTAGACCTCCACAAGTGTGGTTCATCCTTAGGAGCAATTTACAAACGCCTGAAGGTACCACGTTCATCTGTATTAACAATAGTACGCAAGTATACACACCATGGGACAACGCAGCAGTCATACCGGTCAGGAAGGAGATGCGTTCTGTCTCCTAGAGATGAACAAACTTTGGTACGAAAAGTGCAAATCAACAGCAAAGGACCTTGTGAAGATGCTGGAGGAAACAGGCCCAAAAGTATCTATATACACAGTAAAACAAGTCCTATATCGACATAACCTGAAAGGCCACTCAGCAAAGAAGAAACTTAATTTTTATAGGGTGATAGAGTGATTGAAAGACATATGGTAGAGAGACAGGGAGAGACACGGAGTGAAATAGACAGGGAGAGACCGAGAGACAAAGAGACACAGAGTGATAGAGACAGAGAGACACAGAGTGGTAGAGACAGGGAGAGACACAGAGACCCAGAGTGATAGAGACAGAGAGACACAGAGTGATAGAGACAGGGAGATACAGAGACCCAGAGTGATAGAGACAGAGAGACACAGAGTGATAGAGACAGAGAGAGATACAGAGTGATAGAGACAGAGAGATACAGAGTGATAGAGACAGAGAGACACAGAGTGATAGAGACAGAGAGATACAGAGACCCAGAGTGATAGAGACAGAGAGACACAGAGTGATAGAGACAGAGAGCGATACAGAGTGATAGAGACAGAGAGACACAGAGTGATAGAGACAGGAAGAGACACAGAGTGATAGAGACAGGGAGAGATACAGAGACCCAGAGTGATAGAGACAGGGAGAGACACAGAGACCCAGAGTGATAGAGACCGAGAGACACAGAGTGATAGAGACAGAGAGACACAGAGTGATAGAGACAGGGAGAGATACAGAGACCCAGAGTGATAGAGACAGGGAGAGACACAGAGACCCAGAGTGATAGAGACTGAGAGACACAGAGTGATAGAGACAGAGAGAGATACAGAGACCCAGAGTGATAGAGACAGAGAGACCCAGAGTGATAGAGACATGGAGTGAAACAGAGACCCAGAGTGATAGAGACAGAGAGACCCAGAGTGATAGAGACATGGAGTGAAACAGAGTGATAGAGACAGGGAGAGATACAGAGACCCATAGCGATAGAGACAGAGAGACACAGAGTGATAGAGACAGAGAGACACAGAGACCCAGAGTGATAGAGACAGAGAGACACAGAGTGATAGAGACAGGGAGATACAGAGACCCAGAGTGATAGAGACAGAGAGACACCGAGTGATAGAGACAGTGAGACACAGAGACCCAGAGTGATAGAGACAGAGAGACACAGAGTGATAGAGACAGAGAGATACAGAGTGATAGAGACAGGGAGAGATACAGAGGCCCAGAGTGATAGAGACACAGAGACACAGAGTGATAGAGACAGAGAGACACAGAGTGATAGAGACAGGGAGAGATACAGAGACCCAGAGTGATAGAGACAGGGAGAGACACAGAGACCCAGAGTGATAGAGACCGAGAGACACAGAGTGATAGAGACAGAGAGAGATACAGAGACCCAGAGTGATAGAGACAGAGAGACCCAGAGTGATAGAGACATGGAGTGAAACAGAGTGATAGAGACAGGGAGAGATACAGAGACCCATAGTGATAGAGACAGAGAGACACAGAGTGATAGAGACAGAGAGACACAGAGACCCAGAGTGATAGAGACAGAGAGACACAGAGTGATAGAGACAGAAAGACACAGAGACCCAGAGTGATAGAGACAGAGAGACACAGAGTGATAGAGACAGAGAGATACAGAGTGATAGAGACAGGGAGAGATACAGAGGCCCAGAGTGATA